>NC_052349.1:10730968-11030968 GCF_009727055.1 Benincasa hispida
TAAATAACAAAAGTAAATAAAATAAAAAAATGATAGATTTCTCCACTTTCTCAACTCTTTTTGAATTTTGCCTAATGTGTGTCTTCCAAAACTCACCAAATACCACTATTTATAAGCAATTTGGCAAGTAGGAGATGGATTACATGGACATTAATAATGTGTAATGTTGAGACACATGGACAAAACTTTGAGAAATAGGGGCATGACACATGGTCATGGACACTAAGCACGAGCATTTAATGGGCATCTATTATTATAATATTTATAATACTCCCCTTTATATGCTCAATATATATATGAAATATGTCTCATTAAAACCTTACTAGGAAAAAACCCAATCAGGAAAAAAATCCTAGTCAAGAGAAAAGAGTACATATTTCATATAATTTATACTCCTAAAAAGTATAATTTACTTCCTCGTCGCATTCCAATGTTGTGCACCAGTTTTTCAAAGATTGCGGTAGGTAATACCTTTGTAAATAAGTTTGTCAGGTTATCTTTCGAACAAATTTGTTGTACAGTGATATCGTCATTTTCTTCAAGATCATGAATGTAGAAAAGTTTTGGTTAATATATCCTCCTTTGATTTGGTATATGCGTGTTATGTTTATTGTAATTTATTTGAACTTTTCTCTATATTTCTTATGATATTTTTTACAAGAGGGAGCATCCCTTATATATACAACTATGATAGCCAATTATGGAAAAACTTATAACAGTAAAAAATTGTACATATGATAAGAATAAAAATAAATCCAAATTACAGGGAATAAATTTCATATGTACAAGCTAAGAGGAGACTTTCCATATTCAATACCCCCCCTCAAGCTGGGCAATATATGTTGATTAAGTCCAGCTTGGTTTTTAAGTTTTCAAACATATTCTTGAATATGGCCTTTGTTAGTATGTCAGCAATTTGCCTCTTGGTAGGTATGTAGTTGAGTGAGATGCTTTTGTTTTCAATTTTTTCTTTAATAAGTTCCAATCAATGTCCACATGTTTTATGTGATCATGATGGATTGGGTCTTTGGCGATACTTATAGTAGCTTGATTATCACAGTGTACCTCCATTGGTTCTTCTGATTTGATTTTAAGTTCAGATCGAATGCTTTTGAGCCACATTCCTTCACATATTCCTTGAGCTAGAGCTCTTAGTTCAGCTTCGACACTGCTCCTAGATACTACAGATTGTTTCTTACTTCGCCAGGTGACTAAATTTCCTCAAACAAAGGTGCAATATTCGGAAGTTGATCTTCTATCTATTTTTTAGCTTGCCTAATCGGCATCTGTGAAGATTTCGAGGTTTCTTCTCTTAAATTTCTTGAAGTATAATCCTTCTCCTGGAGTTCCTTTCAAGTACCTGAGTATTCTGTATACAGCTTTCATATTGTCTTTTGCTGGTCTGTTCATAAATTGACTTACAAAGCTAACTGCAAAACAAATATCAGGTATTGTGTGAGTTAGGTAAATCAATTTCCAACTAGCCTTTAATACTGATCTTTGTTAACCATTTTGTGATTGTTTTCTTTGATCATGTGATTGTTTGTGTCAATTGGAGTATTAGCGGGCTTGCATCCAAGCATTCCAGTTTCATTTAACAGGTCAAGGATATATTTTCTTTGAGAAATGCTCAAGCCTGTTTTTTAGCGGGTCACTTCCATCCCTAGGAAATATTTAAGGTTGCCGAAGTCTTTTACATCGAATTCCTTGGCTAAAAGAAGCTTTAGATTTCTTATTTCTTCTTCATGGTCTCCTTTAAGGATAATGTCATCTACATAGACAATGATAATTGCTATTTTCCCGTGCAAGAATATTTGACGAAGAGAGTATGGTCAGATTGACATTGTGAGTATGTTAGATCGACACCAGCACTCAACAGAAGAGTTCAGGATCCATAAACACTCTAATTGATTAATTTTGGTAGAAAAGAAACATGCTAAAACAGAGATAATGGGTTCAAGAACATACCTTGGACGAACCATTGAAATCTCTATTTCTAGCTACTAAATCCTTCAAATCCTTGTGTAGACCACCACAAGATCTTCCCTACTATTCTCTTGGTGCTCTAGATTGAGTTGTGAGACTCAAAATAAGCTGAAAATAAAGGGAATATGGAGAAAGCTCACTGAATGAACCCATTGAAGAACACCTTCTTCATTCGAATTGTTAAGCAAAAATTCAATCAGTTCATCAATCTTTTCTTCACTCCAATCTTTTCAATATATTGCAGACTATCATGCAAAGAGATGTGATGCATGGGATGCAGCTGATAATTAGTAGAAATACAAGTTATTATAGCTCAAATAAGCAAAACAATGAGAGAACGCGATGGAAAAATAAGCAATATCATGTCCGAAAGCGCTAAACTGATAGGAATTGCAACCGCAAGCGCTCATCGCATAAAAGCGGTTAATTTACTTATTTTGTGCAGAAACAATGCGATGACGCATGAGAAATTGCGATCCAAAGGAATAAGGCGGTAGTGCGCTTGAAGATTGCGATCGCAAGACATGCGATCGTGAGAAGCTTCTTAAAAAGGTGGCCGCATAAAGACTGCGCATCAAGATGATAGCATAATAAATCATGATGGGAAGGAAAGCTGATAACGGTCGAATACAAATTTAGTTGACAAGCCGTTAAAGCCACACTGTAGCAAGTACACTCAACTTTCGATGACTATTAATCGGCGCATCAGAGCAGGGGAATTAATTTCATCCGTCATTGCAATCATTAGCAAGAAAGACTGCTTCACCTTGAATTCTATAAATACCGAAGGCCACCAGTGTAAAAGGGGTTAACAAGTTAGGAGTTAAAGAATCAGTTAGTCTGTTCACGCACATACTCATACATATACTTAGAGGACGGAGAAGAGCAAGGAGACGAGGAAGCCGAGAGATCATTTCCAGACAGATCTATAGACTGTCAGAAAGCATTACAAGGGAGAGAGGGCCAACACTTGCGAGAGCAAGAATACACATTTAGAACAGAGTTGGAGTGAAAAAGAGAAGTGTAAAAAGCCACGGGAAGCAAGACATTGCTTACCAGGCTTCTTATCTCTCAAATCTATTTGATATTTTGTATTCAGTACTTTATTTACAGAAAATGGAAATCTCATTTCAATCTATGTTCAATCTCTCCATATCACGCATGAGTAGCTAAATATCTGAATGGGTTAAGAAGTACTTAGCTAGCATGACTTAAAATTTACATTTTATGCGATCATCTTGTCTTATGCATGCATTATTCATCATTTGGACATACTTGAGAGAGTAGTCTAAAGATAGAATCTAGGCTTGAAAGAGTCAGATTAGAATCTAGGCTTGAGAGAGTCGGATTAGAATCGCATAAGCAAGAAATAGAGACTTAGACATAAGCTCTATTTCTATCTACACATCGCATATGCCCTAGAAATATGAATGATTGTATGCGGTCACCTTGTTTTATGTATGCATCATTCATCATCGCATAGAAAAGAGTAGAGGCTTAGAAATAAGTCCTATCGACTGTTTCGTATACATATTGCACGCATCCTAAAAATAGGAATAATAGCATTCTGCATTGAAAAATGTAGTACTAATATTTGTGTATAGCATGATCGCACAACGTAAAGATATAAAACAATGCAGGATTGCGACGGTAAAAATATATAATATGGCGTCCAAAAGTATTAAGTTTACAACATTGCAATCGCATGCGTCCATCGCATTAAAACAACTATCTTATATATTTTATGTAGGAAAATGTGTTTACGCAAGGCGAAATTGCGATCCAAGGAAATTAGCATCCGAGCACATAAGAGATTGTGACCGCAAGGCTATGCAATCGTTTGTGTTCGTGAAAATCTGCTCAAGAAGGTGGCCGCATATAGCCGGTGCATCAAGGTGAAAGCTTAATAAATCACGATGGGACAGAAAGCTGATGACAGTCGATTCCGAATTAAGTTGACAAGCCGTTAACGACATACTTAGCAAGTACACTCAACTTTTCGGTGACAAATATTCGGCACATCAGACAGAGAATTAATGACATCCCATCAGTGCAATCATTCGAGATAAAAAGCTTTTCACCCTAAAGCTCTATAAATACCAAAGGCCACCTTCATTTAAGGAGTTCAGATAGTTTGGTTCTGCTTCTCAGACTTTGGAGTTCTTCTTCACCATATACTTAGATTTTAGATACTTAGAAGGCGGAAGCGAGTGAAGGGAGATTACACTGAGAGTTCGTCCTGGTGAACTCAGAAGAGTGTCGGGAAGCGTAGAAAATAGAGAGACGGCCAACTCTTACGGAAGCAAGAACATCTTTTGGGCAGAATAGAGATAACTCAGTGTAAAAGCCTTGGGAAGCAAGATATTGTTACCAAGCTCTTTACCCTTATTTTTCCATTGCCATTTTGTATCCTGAACTCATTTATAAAATGGAAATTGCATCTTTATATCTGTCCACTCTCTTTACATTACGCATGAGTAGCTAAATCTGTCGAATGGGTTGAGAAGCACTTAGCTAGCATAACCTGGGATCTTCACTTTATGCGATCATCTTGTATTATGTATGCGTCATTCGTCCTTTAGAAATACTCGGGAGGGTAGTCTAAGGATAGAATCTAGGCTTGGAAAAGTCAGATTAGAATCTAGGCTCCAGAAAGTCAGATTAGAACCGCATAATCAAGAGATAGAAGCTTAAGAATAAGTTCTATTTGCTATTAACACATCGCATACACACTAGAGATAGGATATGATTGTATGCGGTCACCTTGTACCTATGTGCATCTTTCATCATCGCATAGGCAAGAAGTAGAGATTTAAGAATAAGCTCTATAGATATCATCGCATACATCGTATGCGTCCTAAAACTAGGAGCTATCGCATTTGCATTGGAAAATGATTTGTTGTCGCATGAGTGTAGCATGATCGCATAGCTTGAACGCATTCTCAGGAAACGCTAGCTAAAGACCATCTCAACCCGTTCCCCCATATATACTCATCGTATCTTTCGTATTATTAACTCTTTTCTCAAATCTACCGCATACACTTTATACCTTAAACAACAAAGCAACCAACACTTTGATTTATTTTTTACCGCAAAGTAATCGAAATTTACCATCACATACTGTGTTCTTAGTCCCTGTGTTTGACCCTAGCCTTACCAGGAAACTCAGTAGGATTTATACTTTGATCTTACTGAGAAAACTTGCATGCACAATACATATTCCACCATCGCATTCTACACCATTATTTCATCGCATTAAACACGATGGCAAAATACAAGTATTGTTTTAAATTTAGGGATGTGATAACTGGTAGAAATACAAGTTATTATAGCTCAAATAAGTAAAACAATGAGAGAATGCGATGGCAAAATAAGCAATATCATGTCTAAAAGCGCTAAACTGATAGGAATTACAATCGCAAGCGCTCATCGCATAAAAGCGGTTAATTTACCTATTTTGTGCAGGAACAATGTGATGGCGCATGAAAAATTGCGATCCAAAGGAACAAGGCGTCGACACGCTTGAAGATTGCAATCACAAGACATGCGATCGTGAATAGCTTCTTAAAAAGGTGGCCTCATAAAGATTGCACATCAAGGCGACAGCATAATAAATCATGATGGGACGGAAAGCTGATAACGGTCGAATTCGAATTTAGTTGACAAGCCGTTAAAGCCACACTGTAGCAAGTACACTCAACTTTTGGTGACTATTAATCGACGCATCAGAGTAGGGGAATTAATGTCGTCCATCATTGCAATCATTAGCAAGAAAGGCTGCTTCACCTTGAAATCTATAAATATCGAAGGCCACTAATGTAAAAGAGGTTAAGAAGTTAGGAGTTAGAGAATTAGTTAGTCTGTTCACGCACATACTCATACATATACTTAAAGGACGGAGAAGAGCAAGGACACGAAGAAGCCGAGAGATCATTCTCGAAAAGATTGAGACTACCGGAAAGCATTACAAGGGAGAGAAGGCCAACACTTGCAAGAGCAAGAATACATATCTAGAACAGAGTTGGAGTGAAAAAAAAGCTGTGTAAAAGGCCACGGGAAGTAAGACATTGCTTACCGGGCTTCTTATCTCTCAAATCCATTTGATATTTTGTATTCAGTACTTTATTTATAGAAAATGGAAATTTCATTTCAATCTATGTTCAATCTCTCCATATCACGAATGAGTAGCTAAATATCTGAATGAGTTGAGAAGTACTTAGCTAGCATGACTTAAGATTTACATTTTATGCGATCATCTTGTCTTATGCATGCATCATTTATCATTTAGACATACTTGAGAGAGTAGTCTAAAGATAGAATCTAGGTTTGAATGAGTCAGATTAGACTCTAGGCTTGAGAGAGTCGGATTAGAATCGCATAAGCAAGAAATAGAGACTTAGACATAGGAATGATTGTATGCAATCACCTTGTTTTATGTGTGCATCATTCATCATCGCATAGACAAGAGTAGAGGCTTAGAAATAAGTCCTATCGACTGTTTCGTATACATATCGCATGCGTCTTAGAAATAGGAATAATGGCATTCTGCATTGAGAAATGTAGTAGTAATATTTGTGTGTAGCATGATCGCATAACTTGTGCACAATCTTAGGAAATGTTAGCTAAACCCCTTCTCAACCCTTTCATCGCATACTCATTGTAACTCCATGCTTTCATCAACCCTGCGTTCAACTCCTTCGCATAGAAAAAATCTCACTCAACACTATCCACTTCATTTGTTTACCACCGCAATAGAATCGAAGATCTTGTCGCATATTTACTTAGTAGTCCCTGTGTTTGACCTTGGACTTACTAGGAAACCTGAGGAGGCTTATACTTGGGCTTTGTTGGGAAAACTTGCATGATCACCGCATAGCACACATCAACGAAAACTTACACCATAACACATCACAATTTACACACATCAGCAGCTCATGCTTGGAGTAAATCAAGGAAGAGGTGGGTTTCTTGTAAGCTAGTTGAAGATGAACATGAAAAACCTATTTTACAATTTTGTGTAATTTTTCAATTTCCAAAATCTATTTTGATTTTAAAATCATATTTTATTTCTAAAATTAAAATTTATTAGTTTTACAAATTAATTTCATAAATTAATTTTCTAATAAAATTAATACATAATTATTTAAACAATTTAAATAATTCTAATTAAATTAATATCCACTATTAATTAATTTTTACACAAATTCATCTTCATATATTTAAATCATATTTAAATATATTTTCTCCAATTCTGTCTGATTCTAATTTGAATGTTTCAAATTAACTTGTCACGTTACTCTAGAGCTAATCTATTTTCGAGCTAGTAGGGGGACCTCATGGACCTATAGATCATTGGCTCCAATGATCCGAGATTAATCGGCCAAACTCATTAGACCGATCTAACCCCCATTCGTTAACTAATGGGTCACTCTACTAAAGCCCATAGTTGAACTCCCCTCACTGTAGATATATTATGTTCACTCGATATAACCATGATTAGTAAGTTAACCCTTCACAGTTTGTTCCTAATAACGGCTGGGTCAAATCTCTGTTTTCCCCCAAAATTACCTCTAATTCCTTAAGTCCCCACCGATCCCCTAATGAACAATTGTTTTGTGATCTAATCAACAAAACCGAGTCCCTCTCATGCCAAATGAGAGGGCAAGATCCCTTATTCAAGCCCCAAAATCAGCATTTAAGGAAACAAACTCTCTACTATCCCTAAAGCGGGTAGGAGTGAATTCCCTCTTGTACCCTATGTCCCCAGCTATCTATCTGGTCTTACCCCTGAAATGGGAGTCTTATTGAGTCGACGCTGTTGAGCCAATCCTCACCTATGCAAATCTAAGGGTAATTCCAGATAAACAAGAGTTCATGGTTAGCTCAGGATTAAGGTTAAGTTACCTAGGTCATCCCTTTGAAATAGTCAGTCTTAAACAGTAAACAACGTTATAAAGTAAGAGTGACTCATTTCGTGGTCCGATCTTGTATAAACTTTTTTGCACAAGGATACCCCCACTCCTCATGTCCAACATGAACGAATTAGGATCATTTCGTTTGTAGCACTTTACAACTCCTTGTAACAACTACAGAGCAGGCCGCATCCAATAGTGTTACCAGAATAAGGTACCCAACCTTATCCATATACTATAGATCATTTTGACTATTTACTCAAACCTCACATAAAGTTCAAGTACTCATCCAATAGTCAAGGGACTTTTAGATTTATTGGATTTCTATTCAAGCAATAGATCTATTCAATAACACCTTTATTGAATTTCCAGAATAAGCTCTATTGTTTACATACCACGAGTTTTAGGACATAAAACTCAACAAACTCCCACTTGGACTAAAACTCCAGGGGTAACTTATACATCCGATATATAAGACTAAGTTTCTGAGTTTTATAGAGAAATACAATAAACTAGGACATCCCATACCCATCTTTTATCATTCGGTATCTCCATACCTGATATTTTTGTCACTTGCCCTAGGTTATCTGGTATTCCTAGTCCCACTAGTGTTGGATTTTATGTCCTAAAACTCGTCGTTTGTAAATTAATAAACATGTTCCGTTTTGTTTTTCGATAAAGTTGTTATTGAAATTGTAATCATGAATCCAATAAACTAAGGTCCTGAGGCTATTTAATGTAGTTTGAGCTTTATGTAGTGACATAAATGTGGATCAAGTTCAAATATATAGCCAAAATGGTCTATAGTATATGAATAAGGTTGGGCGCCTTATTCTAGGGACATTATGGATGTGGCTCACTTTGTAGTTAGTACAAACGATGTGATCCTGAATCGTTCATATAGAGATATGTTAATGAAGGCATCCTATGCAATGAGTTTGCATAAGACTGAACCATGAAATAGTCACTTTTTACATTCTAAATGCCGTTTTAAGTATAAAACTGACTATCTCGTTAATTGATGACCTAGGTAACTTAATCTTAATCCTGAGCTAACTATGAACTCCTGTTCACTTGGAATTATCCTTAGATCTGCATAGGTGAGGGAAGCTCATCATCGTTGGCCCAATAAGCCTCCCATTTCAGGGGTAAGATCGGGTGGATAGCTAGGAACATAGGGTGCAAGACGGAATTCACTTCTACCCGTTATAAGGATAGTAGATAGGTTGTCCCTTTTAGTACTGAATCCAGGTCTTGAACAAGGGGCCCCACCCTCTCCTTGGCTCGAGAGGGATTCGGTTTATAGGTTGAACCTTAAACCAATTGTTCATTAGAGGATTAGTGGAACTTAAGGAACAAGATGTAGTTTTGGGGGCAAAACGATTTTTATGACCCAGCCGAGATTACGAACAACCTGTGAAGGATTAGCATACTAATCATGGTTATATCAAATGGATACAAATATATCTACAATGAGGGGAGTGCAACTACGAGACTATAGTGGAATAACCCATTAGTTAATGAATGTTGATTAGCTCCGTCTAAAGAGTTTAGCTAGCTAATCTCGGATCGTTGGAGCCCATGATCTATAGGTTCATTAGGTTCTCGGATCGTCTAAAGAGCCCATTAGTTAATGAATGTGGCATCTTTATCGGTTTGAAAATCAGAGTCAGTGTATCCAGTAAGGATCAAATCCTTAGTACCATACACGAGTATGTAGTTCCTCATTCTCCTAAGATACTTGAGGATATTTTTAACGGCAGTCCAATGATCATATCCAAGATTGGACTGATACCTACTGACTATCCCTACCATGTAGCATATGTCAGGTCTAGTACATAACATTGCATACATCAGGCTCCCTACTGTGGAAGCATAGGGAATGCATCTCATATCCTTAACCTCTTGAGGTGTCTTAGGACATTGATCCTTTGACAAATGAATTCCATATCTGTAAGGTAATAGACCTCTTTTGGAATTCTGCATCTTATACCTAGACAACATTTTGTCTATATAAGTTGCTTGAGACATGGCTAGTGTTCTGTTCTTGCGGTTCTGAATAATCTGAATCCTGAGAACATACTGCGCATTTCCTAAATCTTTCATTTGGAACTGCGTTGCTAGCCATTTCTTGATTTCAATTAGGTAACCTACTTCATTCCCAATGAGTAGAATATCGTCAACATATAAAACTAAGAACGCTATAGTAGAATTGACGATCTTCTTGTAAACACAAGGCTCGTCAACATTTAAGCTAACTATGAACTCCTGTTCACTTGGAATTATCCTTAGATCTGCATAGGTGAGGGCAGCTCATCATCGCTGGCCCAATAAGCCTCCCATTTCAAGGGTAAGATTGGGTGGATAGCTAGGGTGCAAGATGGAATTCACTCCTACCCGTTATAGGGATAGTAGATAGGTTGTTCCCTTTAGTACTGAATCCAGGTCTTAAACAAGGGGCCCCACCCTCTCCTTGGCCCGAAAGGGATTCAGTTTATAGGTTGGACCTTAAACCAATTGTTCATTAGAGGATCAGTGGAACTTAAGGAACATGATGTAATCTTGGGGGTAAAACAATTTTGATGACCAGCCGAGATTACGAACAACCTGTGAAGAATTAGCTTACTAATCATGGTTATATCAAATGGACACAAATATATCTATAGTGAGGGGAGTGTAACTACGGGACTATAGTGGAATGACCCATTAGTTAATGAATGTTGATTAGCTCCATCTAAAGAGTTTAGCTAGCTAATATCGGATCGTTGGAGCCCATGATCTATAGGTCCATTAGGTTCCCCTACTAGCTCATATGGAATAAACTTAGAACAGTATGATAGAATAATTTGAATTGTTCGAATTAGGTGAAGAGAGAGAAACCGACAAGTATATGTGATATAGTGGTCGGGTTTTTTAGTTAGAGATACAGCTTTAATATTTAAATATGATTTAAATATCAAGAATATGAATACGTTCATATTCGGAAGCTTGAAAATAATGAAAATGGTCAAAAATGTAAAAAGTAAAAAAGTTGATTTTTGATTTTGAAAAGTCAAACTTTGACCGACTTTATATTCAAATGTGATTTGAATTTCAAGAAAATGAATGTGGATTCATGCTCAGGAGGTCAAAATTAGTCAACGCGAAAAAAATCATAAAAAGTCAAAATGTTGACTTTTTGGTCAAAGTTTGACTTTGACCAAATGACTATTTTGCCCTTTGACTAAAGTTAGTGGGAAAATCCAAACTTTTGTTGGATAATTCCACTAACAAAATAGTGGGCTAGGTGTTGGCTTATAGTGGAGACATTAAACCCACTAAGATAGTGGATTATAGGTGTTAGGATTTTATGGATTTGGTTCATGCAATTGTTGCATGGCTTTTTTCTATAAATTGGGCTTTTTCATTAGTTGAAATTTTTTTGCCATTTTTCCAAAAGAGTTTTCTAAATTTGGGCTGGAAAATTCTCTTTTCTTTGAGTGAAATAAAAACCAAAACCCAAATTCATTCTTATTTTTCATCTCTTTTCTCTCTCTCGGTTTTCTTCATCCACTAGGTCCCACAACCCGGTTCTTAGTCCAGAGGATAGTAGGTCAACTCTAGTGGTGGTCCGAAAGAGTTCGGATCGAGATTCAGCGAGGAAAAGTGGTGTTCGGAAGCTACAAAGGTTGTTTCCTATCCACTTTTATTTACTGTTTTTTTTCCTTAAATTACATGTTATTTTTCTTTAATTTAAAAAGAAATTAGAGTGTAATTAGATCTTAATTCTGTTGCGTATGTCTCGAGTTCCATCAACTAAGTAATTCTCAAACACTTTGGTCAAGAGAATTATTGTAAACATGTTAGTATACAATAGGTTGTTGATAAAACTATATAGGGATGGTATCTTAATCTCAATAATGGCCAGGAAGCACACTTTCCTCCCACTACATTAAGGTACTCTCAACTCTTTGAGTAAGATACATTTGGTCTGTCTCAACAACTCTTTGTTAACAGTCAGATCTAGAAATCTTTTAAACTTTCTATACTTTGATCTAGTCATTTAAATATCTGAATATTTACAAATAATTTTTAACAATTTGATAATTAACAGAGGTTGCTAGAACAAACATAATTTTTGAAAAAAAATATATATACAATTGTTCTCAACAAGATTTACAAAAGTAGTAACATCATGCAGCAACTTCTCCCATTGGATGAGCTGAGCAAATGGTCCTAGGGTCAAGTTAGCCTGGCTACCTTTCTCTGTTCTCTTCTTGACAAGATATTAAGGGCAGTGTCTCCTTCAGTATCCTTCTTCATTATAGTAGAAAAATTTCCCTTTATCTACGACGTTATCTTTCCAATAGGCTTCTTTTTCCCTTTCCCTTTGCCTTTCTTCTTAGGAATACTCTTATTCTTGGAAGAGGAGAAAATTCAGGCTTGGAAGACATTCCACTTTTCTCGACAGTAGTAACATTTACTTCTGACTCCAGACCCTTTGTTCTCAACATTGTCTGGTAAGCCTATAGCTCATTCAGCAGAGTGGTCAAGTTGTATTCAATTTTATTCTTTAATGCATTCAGAATTGCTGAAAACTCTTTGGAAGAGATTCTAGAATAAAAGCAACTAGACTTCTCTTATCCATGACAACACCATTTACTTCTGCCACATTAAAGTAGACCATCATGTCCAAGATATGTTCATGAACATTGGTCCCAACTTTGATGCGACTATTGTAAATGTACTTAATGACATCCCTTGCAGAGATTCCATAATCTCTTTGGCAGTACTCATATCCTCATGCTTCTTTTGTCAACACATCAGATAAGATGGTGAGGATATAAGCATGGGCTATATCATTAGCCCTGACCCATCTGTCATAAATCCTGAACATTTCAGTTTGTGTTAGAGCTAGGAATGGGAGGACAATCCTCAGTTAAGACGAACCGCAAATCGTATATCACAAGTATCGTGTTCAAATTTTATTTCCAATTCACATAATTATCCCCTATGAATTTATCTGACACCAACATTTATATTAGTGAACTTATCATTCTGAAATTTAAATCAAATCAAGTTTTAGCAATTAATAATGTACCCAAGATTATTCTTTTGCAACGATACTACATCAAGACTTTCTTGACTAAATACTACCTCCAGAATAACTCATATTTTGATAGTCATTTAGGTACCGCTTTTGGTTAGACATTATTAACACTTAATAATTCTGGAAGTGTAGACCCGCCATTTTCGGATCTTATAGAACGGTATGAGTATCGCTCCGAAATAGAAAATAATACCCAAGACGGAACTATAAGACCTTATTCATTTTATTAAGCTTGGGTTGTTCCGAATCCCATGTTACAACCCTCCGTAGGGATAGCCGTCGTTAAACGACTAGCAAAGGGCCGCTTAAAGCGAACCAGCAGATGCAACATAAAAATCTCACAGTTCAGACTAATGGAGAAGACCGCAGGATATGTTGACACATTTCCTTCACCTATTTACTATGAACTACTTCCTCCGTTCACCTTGATATTGCCGCATACATCTGCTCTCCGTAGGGAGGTCACTTCCAGGATGACACAAAGCGTCATATGAATCTCACGGTGTGAACTATGCGGAGACATGGCAATTGAAATCATACATTGGATTTCTATTCGAACAACTTCCCCTTATTCACCAAAGTCTAAATTTATGCTAAAATATATTCTCCGTAGGGAGGTCACTTCCAGGGTGACACGAAGTACCGCTTAAATCCAAACTGTGAACTCTTACGGATGCAAGAGCTAAGAATAACATACTGAGTAAGTTATTAATCTCCCGCTGAAGTTTTCTAATAACTCTATCATATAGAAGTTATTCACCACCACTGAAGTGTTCTAATGTTTGGGTAAAAATATACTTAGGTTCTTTTCCGACTAATAAAAAAACCCCTAAGTCTATGTGGTTTATCCAAGTATACCTCTTATAATTGGACTTAAACCTATGATGTCTAGGTGATAAACGCTTTTATTACCTCACATCGCTCACGAATACTCATAAAACTGGTTATCAATGCTCAATTATTCGGCCATAATCCCCAGGTAGGAGGTGTTTCGTAGACTGCCAACTTAAATACCCCCAACCTTTGACAGGATTATATATCGGTTGAGTTTGTAACCCTAGTTTTACAAGTTTAACGACCTATTTTAACTATTTAAGACAAGTGGTTAACCTATGTGAGCATGCAGCTGTTCTTAGTTATGAATTTTAAATGTCTAACCCAATTTTATAACAGCTTATAAAACTTTAGACATGCTAAACATCCACAACATACAAGCATTCAATATCTAATATAATAGTTATATTAAATACAAGAAACTCTAACAAGCATACTATATATTATAACAAATTATAACATACTTTCAATGCATGTTGCATGCTTCCTATGGTGAAATTTTAAATATAAATAGCATACTATACGCACATACAAGATTTATTTAATTATAATATACATCCAATGCATAAATAATTAAACACATACTGATATGGTTTTAGTTTTGGCAAAAAAAGCAAACAAAAGCCTAACTATTACAAAAATAGCTTCAACATCACTCGAACAGCTCCAAACTGCTTGAACCTGACCTGAACCATCTAAACCGGACAGCAGAGTCTGAACCGGACCAACCACAAACCATTTGAAGCTGAACCAAACCAAACCTCAAGAGAACCGACCGAACCGGCTTCTCTTGCTCTCGCCCAACATCTTGCCAAGGCTAATCGTTTAACAATGATGACCATCATCATGCATTTGACATTATCGTTTAGCGTTTGATTGATCGTTTAACAACTAATGCTCATTGCTTAACAAAGCTACACGATCGTGTAGTATTTGCCTTTTATCGTATAGTGCCATCATTTAGTGTCGAAGGCCACTACAGGATCGCTTAGTGTCAAACACTATCGCGCAACTCCATCGTTTAGCACGGACAATTTACTACACGATCATTTAGCTCCCATCATTTAGCATCGCGTCTTGATCGTTTAGCACGCACACGAGGTAAGCGATCGCCTAATGCTATCGCATAGCTCTCGACGTATCGCCCAGCTGCCGCTCAAAGGTAAACGATCGCTTAATGCTATCGCTTAGTTTTTCAACGCATCGCCTAGTTGCCACTCATAAGTAAATAATCACTTAGCATTTCAACGCATTGCTTAGATACTATATGGAGGTAAACGATTTCTTAGTGTTATCGCATAGCAACTCAACGGATTGCTTAGTTCCCGATCAAAGGTAAACGATCATGATAAGCAATCGCTCAATGCCATCGTATAGCAATACAACATATCGCATAGATCCCAAAAGAAGCTACGTGATCGTGTAGCGCCATTGTATAGCAATACAACACATCGGTTAGCTCCCACCCGAAGCTACACGATCGTGTAGTGCATCGTATAGCAATACAATGCATCGCTTAGCTCCATAAGTAGACGATCGCCTAGCTCACAACACCTAAACGATCAACACCCAAAGCTACACGATCGTTTAGCTTTTTCTTCACCTCGTCTAACGCATGAAGCTAAATGATCGCTTAGCTACTGAAGCTCAACAACGATATGAACAGAGGCTGATCATCTGGAATCTGCAACTCAACCTCTTTGCTTGTTTCTTCGAATTACAGCTTAATTTCAACTCTAATGACTCCAAATAAATTACAGACTCTTGGGAACACATTAAAGCTCATTAAACAAGAGCCAATTACAAATTTAAATGAAAAATTAAAGAGAAATTAAAGGCCAAAACTTAAAAAACCATATCAATACAACAGTTTCATATTTTCATACAAAACACCCACCAAACCAGAATTAATCCGAATTGAATGCTTATAAGATGCTCTTGTACAATTGTTGAATCAACACCAGCACGTAGCGAAAGAGTTCAGGATCCATAAGCAGTCTAATTGATTAATTTTGGCAGAAAAGAAACATGCTAAAACAGAGTTTAATGGGTTTCAAGAACATACCTTGGCCGAATCATTGAAATCTCTATTTTCAACTGCAAAATCCTCCAAATCCTTGTGTAGACCACCACAAGATCTTCCCTACTATCCTCTTGGTACTCTAGATTGAGTTGTGGGACTCAAAATAAGCTGGAATTAAAGGGAATATGGAGAAAGCTCACTAAATGAACCCATTGAAGAACAGCTTCTTTATCCGAATTTTTCAACAAAAATTCAATTGGTTCGTCAATCTTTTCTTCACTCCAATCTCTTCAATATATTGCAAACTATCATGCAAAGAGATGTGCTACATGGGATGCAGCTCATGCTTGGAGTAAATTAAGGAAAAGGTGAGTTTCTTGTAAGCTAGTTGAAAATGAACATGAAAAACCCATTTTCCAATTTGGTGTAAGTTTTCAATTTCCAAAATCTATTTTGATTATAAAATTATATTTTATTTCTAAAATAAAAATTTATAAATTTTACAAATTAATTTCAAAAAATAATTTTCTAATAAAATTAATAAATAATTATTTAAACAATTTAAATAATTCTAATTAATTGAACATCCAATATTAAATTATTTTTACACAAATTCATCTTCATATATTTAAATCACATTTAAATATATTTTTTCCAATTCCGTCTGATTCTAATTTGAACGTTTCAAATTAACTTATCACGCTACCCTAGAGCTAATCCATTTCCAAGCTAGTAGGGGGACCTCATGGACCTACAGATCATGGGCTCCAACGATCCGAGATTAATCGGCTAAACTCATTAGACCAATCTAACCCCCATTCGCTAACTAATGGGTCACTCCACTAAAGCCTATAATTGAACTCTCCACTGTAGATATATTATGTCCACTCGATATAATGATGATTAGTAAGTTAACCCTTCATAGTTTGTTCGTAATAACGGCTGGGTCAAATCTCTGTTTTACCCCCGAAATTACCTTTATTCCTTAAGTCCCCACTGATCCCCTAATGAACAATTGTTTTGTGATCCAATGAATAATTGTTTTGTGATTTCTTAAGTTCCATTGTTTACATACCACGAGTTTTAGGATATAAAACCCAACAGAGTACCCGTTTTCCTTTACCACTCTTAAGAATTTATCAAACCACGCCCTAGGAGATTGTTTTAGGCCATATAGGGATTTTTTGAGTTTACATACCTTATTTATGGTTTGAGTATATTCTACACCGGCCAGTATATCCATATACACTTCTTTTTTTAAGTCTCCATTAAGAAAGGCATTTTTTATGTCTAATTGGTGAAGAATCCAATCATTATTCACAACTAGGGAATAAAAGACACGGATAGTATTTAATTTTGCCACCAGGGCAAATGTTTCTTGATAGTCAATGCCATAAGACTGGGTGAACCCATGGCGACGAGTCTAACTTTGAACCTATCTATTTCTCCATTAGCTTTGTATTTGATGGTGAAGATCCATTTGCATCCTACTATTTTCTTTCTTGGAGGTAAGTCTGTTATTTTCAATTTGTTGTTCTTTTCCAAGGCCTTTATTTCGTCTAATATAGCTTGCTTCCAATTAATATCCTTGAGAGCTTCATAGACATTGTTCAGAATGTGTACTTGGGATAGTGTAATTGTGAATGCTTTGAACTTGGGAGAGAGATTTTTGTAGGACAAGTAGTTTTGGATGGGATGCATCATACAGGTTCTTACCCCTTTCCATTTTGCAATGGGAAAATCAATGTCTTCAGTAAATATTTCTGTTGTGGAGTTGGAGACATGATTTTCCTGTATTTCGATTGGGTTCTAATTCAGTACTGGTTTACGTTCAAGGGTGTTCTTCCTTCTAGTATAGACTATAGGATCTTTCCTACTTTCTGGTAGGCCTTGATTGGGAATATTGATTTCATGTATATAAGGAACACACGGAGCACTCTCTTTAATGAGATCTAGTTTTTGGTTTCCTTCGTTTTCCTTCGTTTTTTGTTTTCTATGAGAGTGGAAGGTTCAATGGTGTCTTGCTTTTGGAAGTAAGGTTCAGTTTCAAAGAAGGTTACATCCATGGATGTATAGAATCTTTTTGTAGTTGGTGAGTAGCATTTGTATCCCTTTTGACTTGGAGCATAATCGAAAAAGATAGGATCTAACTTACTCCTATTGGGTCTATGATCTTGGACGAAGACTGTGCAACCAAATATTTTTAAAGGGACTGGAGAAAATAATCTAGCATGTGGAAATACTTCCTTAAGTTTTCGTAAGGGAGTTTTGAAGCCTAATATTTGAGAGTGCATTCTATTAATAAGGTAGGTGGCTATTAGAACGGCTTCTCCCCAAAAAAAGTGGGGGGGGGGGGGTATTAGCGTGAGACATTAAAGCTTTAGAAACTTCTAGGAGATGTCTGTTTTTTCTCTCCGCAATTCCATTTTGCTAGGGGAGTGTTAGGACAGGTACTTAGGTGGGCAATACCTTTTTCGTTTAGAAATTTTTTCAAGGAAGTGTTAAAATAATCCTTAGCATTGTCATGTGAAGTAATTGGATTTTGGTGTTAAATAGATTGAGAATCATGGAAAAAAAATTCTAGAATATGGAAGTAACTTCAGATTTTTCTTTCATTAAAAACACCCATGTAAGTCTAGTGTGATCATCAATAAATGAAACAAACCATTTAACTCCTATTACATTCTAAACTCTACTAGATCCCCAAACATCATTATGCATCAAAGAAAAGGGATAAAAGAGTTTATATGCACTTACCGGATATGAAGATCGAGCCAACTTTTCCATTTCACAAGACTCACATTGAAACACCTGAGAAGTTTTATTGAAAATATCTGGAAACATTCGTTTCAAATATAGAAAATTGGGATGTCCTAAACGATTATGCCATAACATTATTGTACTATCATAATTGTCTTTAGAAGCAACAAAAGTAGATATACTAATATAATTATCTTTAGAGGCAACAAAAGTAAATGTACTATCATAATGTCTTTAAAAATAAAAATAGATTTACTAAGACCTAACTCCTTGACTTGGGCTTAAGAGCATTTAGTATGTAGAGACCCGAGGTTGCCTTAGCATTGCCAATCATCTTCCCTGAATTCAAATCCTAAAATATGCAATTATGTGAGTAGAAAATTGTACTGCAGTTTTTCATAAACGTTAGTTTGCTTATGGAAAGGAGATTGCTTCTAAGATTTGGGACATGCAACACATTCTCTAACACTCGATCTTTAGATACAAACACATTGCTAATTCCCATTACTTTAGAATAGATACCATCATTAATCTTTATAGTAATTTGACTGTTATAGTGTGTGTAGTTAATTAAAAGTGAGATGTCACCTGTCATGTGATTTGATGCACCAGAGTCAATAATCCAAGTACTACAATTTTCTTTGGTTGCATTATGGGCCCAAAGAAAGTTAACTGATTGTGCCATTGTTGCTATGCTGGTTTCTGATGTTTTTTTAGTAGGTTTCGGTTGGCCAAATAGTTTTTGGAGAAGGTCCAACTGCTCCTTAGTAAACACATTATAATTAGGGTTGAAGTTACCTTATGATGATGTACTTGCTTGATAGGCCTTTCCACGTCTGTCTCTTGTACCCTTATTGGGCTTCCAATCTGGAGGTTTACCATGAATATCCCAACACACTTCTTTAGTGTGTCATGGTTTTTTACAGTGTTCACATCATGGTCTTGGTTCTCGTTGCCGATTCTCAGTTCTTGTGTAGTTCTGGTTTCGATTGTAATGGTTATCATGAGTATTTGTACATACCTCATTACCAAGGTTTTGAGCAAATAAGGCTGATCCTTCAGATTCAGAACTGGCAGTCACTCCAAACATTAGTTTCTTCCTACTTTCTTCTCTTCTCACTTCTGCAAAAATTTCTCTGATGTTAGGTAATGGTTTAATAGCTAAGATTCTACCACATACATTATCGAGTTCTTTATTAAGGCCAAGCAGAAATTTGAACACTCGTTTCTTTTCAACTATCTTTTTTAATGTAGCTTCATCTGCAGTGCATTCCCACTTATGGCTTTCAAATACGTCAAGTTGCTGCCAAAGGCGAGATAGTTGAGTGAAATAGTGAGTGACTTGCATATCCTCTTTCCCTAGCTCATGAATTTTTCCTTCAATTTCAAATGATTCTGTAGTATTTTCTTGGTCAGAATAAGTTTCACGAGCTACTTCCCAGATTTCTCTTGCAGTTGAGAAGAGTAAAAAGCCTTCACCAATCTCTGTCGTCATGGAGTTTATTAGCCATGACATAACCATATTATTTTCCGCTTTTCATGTCTTGTATCTTTGATCAGCTTGGTCTGGATAGGATTTTTGCTTGATAGGTAATCTTCCTTTCCTTTTCCACATATGAACATCATAACTGATTGTGACCAACGTAGATAATTCCTTCTATTTAATTTGTGATTAGTAATTAGAAGTATGGTCCCATCAGTATTGTTAGAATTTATGGGTGCCATAAAAAATTGTTGATTGGCAAAATAATTAATTAAGAAGGAAATAAGAAAAAGGAAAAAAAAGAAAAAAACTTATCAAAAAAATTACTTCTAGACCCGGCTCATGCTCTAGCCCGACTCCAGACCTGATTTTGTTTGCTCCAAACCCGTGACTAACACGATCCGACCCACAAGACGCAGACCCAGCTCCAAGTTCTAGACCCGATTTCGTTTACTCTAGACCCGCGACTTGACCCTATCCGACCCACAAGGCACAGACTCGGTTGAAGCGATTGAACAACCCTCGACGTTTTCGGCAATCTCCACCCACAATCAGAGACTAGGCTTTCGGGAATCGGCACCCACGGTCGATGACTTTCGATTGATGAATGTGTTCGTGTTCATCGGTCGAAGAATGTGTTTTGGCTGTGGATGCTTCAGATTATTTGCGATCCACTAGTTCGACGCGATTTGATGTGTTTCTTTTCGCACGTGAAGCTCCACGCAAGGAATCGATGGAGGTTTCTCTGGTGCACTGCTTCAAGCAAATAGGTATGTTTGAGATTTTCTGTTTAGGGTTTCAGACTTGAAACCTATAAAAAAAGATTCATAGAATTGGCTCTGATACCATGTTGTAATTCTGAACTTTTCTCTATATTTCTTATGATATTTTTTTTACAAGAGGGAGCATCCCTTATATATACAACTATGATAGCCAATTATGGAAAAACTTATAACAGTAAAAAATTGTACATATGCTAAGAATAAAAATAAATCCAAATTACAGGGAAGAAATTTCATATGGACAAGGTAAGAGAGGGCTTTCCATATTCAACAATGTTGTCTTCGTACAATATTGTTGGAAGATTTTTATTAGAAGACAAACCACATGTTTCACAAATGTGTTGAATCACTGATCTTAGCCATACACATTCTTGACTAGCCTCATTAATTGCAAGAATTTCAGTATGATTTGAAGAAGTAGTCGTTATGGTCTGTTTCACTTACCGCCACGATATAGCAGTTTCTCCACATGTGAATAGATAACCTATTTGAGATCTATCTTTGTGTGAATCAAATAAATATCCAGAATCTGTATAACTAACTAGATCAATTTTTTTTATTTATTTGAATAAAACAAACTCATATCAATTATTCCTCGGAGATAAAGAGTATATGCTTAATTCTGTTCCAATGTCTTTTTTGTTGGAGATGAAGTATATCTTGCTAATAAATTTACTGAAAATGCAGAATATGATCTTGCATTATTAGCAAGATACATGAGCGTTGGGATATATGTCTTAATACGCACCATTTGTAAACTTTAAATATATTCTATTTACAATAAAATTATTATTGAGGTTTATTCAATAAAGTTGTTATTGAACATATAAATAACATTTATAGATTTCTAAATCCAATTAACGAACCCATGGCTATAACATGAATACTTAAACTTTATGTAGAGACATAAAAGATGATCAAGTATAAGTATACAGCCAAAACAGTCTATAAGATTTGGATAGGGTTGGGTACTTTATCCTAGGGATACTATGCATGCGACCTATTTTGTATATCGATACAAATGATGTGATCCCAAAGTCATTCATGTAGAGACATACGAGTGAGGGTATCATATGCAAAAGATGTTTGCATAAGACCGGACCATGAAATAGTCACTTTTCTTTATAACGTCGTTTGCTGTTAAAACTGACTATTTCAATTTGATAACCTAAGGTAACTCGATCTCAATCCTGAACTAACTATGAACTTCTGTTTATTCAAGATTATCCTTTAATCTGCATGGGTGAGAGTGGCTTAACATCGTCGCTCAATAAGCCTCCCATTTTATAGGTAATATCGAGTAGATAGCTGGGGATATATTCCTGCAATATGAATTTCACTCATACCCATTTTAGGGTTAGCATATAGGTTATTCCCTTAAGTATTGACTCCTAGTCTTGAACAAAGGGACCCTACCCTCTCTATGACTAGGAGGGACTCAATTTATTGGTAGGACCATAAACCAATTGTTCATTAGTAGATCAATTGAGACTTAAGGAGTAAGATGTATTACAAGGATTAAACGGTAATTTTGACCCAGCTGTATATACAAAAGACCTATGAAGGATTAACTTACTGATTATGGCTAAATCAAGTGGACAGAAATATATCTATAGTGAGAAGAGTGCAATTATTGAGCTATAGTGGTATGCCTCGGTAGTTTACGAATATCATTAATTCGGTTAAAGGAGTTTAGCCAAGTAATCTCAAATCATTGGAGCTCATGATCTGTAGGTCCATTAGGTCTCTCTACTAGCCGTAAACGGATTAAACCAGAATAGCATGTTGAGAGAATTTGAAATGTTCAAATTTAGTTTCGGGTTTGGATTATTATATTAGATATAATCAAGGTTTAATTATCAAATTAAACATTATGTTTTTGGAAAGCTGAAAATATTTAAATATGATTTAAATATTTTAGTGGTTCATTTTTTAATTAGGTGTTTTATTAATTTAATATTTGATAATAAATTAATTTAAAATTAATTAATTAAATTATTTAGTTAATTATTTATTTAATCAAATTAATCTTATTGAATTTTGATTTTATGAAAATCAAAATATTTAATTAGTTTTCCTTTTTTTGATTTAATTAAAATTAAATTAAAAGAAAAATGATTAAATGATGGAAAGTGGAATTTTCTCATCTTTTCCACTTCAATTAACACCTAATCAAAGAATTTAGTGGGAAATTGAGTGCCAATTTCCTATTAAATCTAAATGCATGATCAAATTCAATAAATACAGGTTTGAATTTCTTTAAAAATATTCATGCAAAAATCAGATTTTGTTAGAAAAATAAGTTTTCTGTCAAAATTCTCTCCAAACCAAAAAATCATCCCAAATCCCTCTCAATTTGGATACCACCACCCAATCTAAGGCCAAAAGTTTAGTGGTGAAGATCTTGTGGCAGTCTACTTCAAGTGTACAAGAAGAATTTTATGGAGAATTGGTACATTATTTTATACGGTGAATTAATGAAGGGAATTATGGTGATGGAAATGCATTGTGCAACAAGTTTTCTCAGTATAATCCAAGTATAAATCCTACTGAGTTTTCTGGTAAGTCCAGGGTTGAACTCAAGGACAGGAAAACAATATGCGGTGATAATTTTTAAGATCGTTTTGCGGTAACAAATAAATTAATGGTTGGTTGGTTTGTTGTTTGAAGTGTAAAAAGTATGCGACAGATTTGAGAAAAGATTGATTATGCGGTAGATACACTGAATATGTGGAGGAACGGGTTGAGAAAGTCTTTAGCTAGCGTTTCCCGAGGATGCGTTCAAACTATGCGATCATGCTGCACTCATGCGACAAGAAATCATTTTCCAATGCAAATGCGGTAACTCCTAATTCTAGAATGCATGCAATGAATGCGATAATGTCCATAGAGCTTATTCCTAAGTCTCTACTTCTTGCCTATGCGATGATGCAAGATGCACACAAAGACAAGGTGACCGCATACAATCATAACCTATCTCTAGGAAGCATGTGATGTGTTAATAGCAAACAGTGCTTATTCCTAAGCTCCTATCTTTTGATTATGCGTTTCTAATCTGACTCTCCCGAGCCTAGATTCTAACTTGACTTTTCCAAGCCTGGATTCTATCCTTAGACTACCCTCCCGAGTATCTCTAATGGACATATGACACATACATAATACAAGATAATCGCATAGAATGAAAATCCCCATTCTATCCTAGATTCTATCCTTAGCTAAGTGCTTCTCAACCCATTCGACAAATTTAGCTACTCATGCGTAATGTACAGAGAGTGAACAGATATAAAGATGTAAATTCCATTTCTATAGATAAGTTCAGAGTACAAAATGACAATGAAAGATAAGGATAGAGAGCCTGGTAGCAATGCCTTGCTTCCCGAGGCTTTTACACTGTTAACTATATTCTACTCAAAAGATGTTCATGCTTCCGCAGAAGTTGGCCCTCTCTCTGATCTCGATGCTTCCGAAACTCTTCCGAGTTCACCGAAACGATCTCTCAGTACAATCTCACTTACCTCGCTTCCGCCTTCTAAATAAAAGAAAAACTAAGAACAAGGCTACTTCTAACTATGGAGGAAAAATTATCTAACTGTCAAACTCCTTCACTGAAGGTGGCCTCTGGTATTTATAGAGCTTCGTGGTGAAAGGATTCTTCTCTCTTATGATTGCACTGATGGGATGGCATTAATTCTCTGTCTGATGCGCCGAATATTTGTCACCAAAAAGTTGAGTGTACTTGCTACAGTAGTTCGTTAACGGCTTGTCAACTTAATTCGGAATCGACTATCATCAGCTTTCTATCCCCATCGTGATTAATTACGCTTTTTCACCTAGATGCGCCCACTCAAAGTTGCACCAAACTCTATTACGGTACCTTCTTGTGTAGATATTCGCGAGCTAAGTGAATCGCATAGCCTTGCGTTAACGCCAATCTCTTAATGGCTCGGCCTGATTTCTTGTGATCGCATTTTCCGCCTTGCGTCAATGCATATTCTGCACAAAAATACATAAGTTAACTGTTTTCATGCGATGGACGCATGCGACCGCAATATTGTGAACTTCATGCTTTTTGGACGCAATCTTATATATTTTATCAACGCAAACCTGCATAGTTTAATAAATTAGCACTGTAATAACGTGCATTTCTGCACGTTATCAAGAATTGGAGCAATTCAAGAGTTCTTCAAAGGTAACTTCTATAAACCCTAAAATTCTGAAAAACCATAAACATGCATGTTAATCCACTATAATTGATGTAGTTGGAGTGCTTATGATCCTAATGGCTTCCATTTGTTGAATGTCAACTTCATCAATAAGTGCACCAATTGCACTAAGATATGATACTTCAAAACCAAGTAGTTCTTTATTATCATTTCGAGGCTGAAATATATCTTTTCTCGTATCTAATGAACGAACTTCCATTGAAATGTTCAATGGATGTGTTTTATCCATATAAAATCTTTTCAAAATTTTTCCTATATAAGTTGACTGATGAACAAATATCTCATCTGCTAAATACTTAATTTGCAAACTAAGATAAAATGTTGTTTTTTCGAGACCTTTCATCTCAAATTCTTTCTTAAGATATTCTACTGTCTTTTAAAGCTCTTCAAGAGTTCCAATAATATTTAAATCATCAACATATACAGTTATAATAGAAAATCCTGACTGTGATTTCTCTATAAAAACATGGACATATTGGATTGTTGTGGTATCTTTCTTTCAATAAATATCCACTCAGGTGATTGTACCACATTCATCCTGATTGGTTCAATCCATATAATGATCACCGTAACTTTATTGAATATAATTCCCAAGAATTTGATTTATATGTTCAAGTACCTTAAATCCTTCTGAAATTCTCATATAAATATCATTATCAAGATATCCATATAAATATGTTGTGACTACATCCATAAGATGCATGTCCGGATTTTCATACATGGTCAGACTAAATAAATATCTAAATGTAATTGCATCCATAACCGGAGAATATGTCTCCTCATAATCAATACCAGGTATTTTTTAAAAACCTTGTATGACTAGTCTTGCTTTATATCTTGTGGCTATATTATTTTTCATTTTTTTTTCTCACAAATACCCATTTGTATCCCACAGGTTTGACACCTTCTGGTGTTCAGACTACTAGTAAAAAAATTTGATGTTTTGAAAGTGAGTTTAATTCCGTCTCAATTACTTCTTTCGACTGAAGCCAATCTTTATTCTATCGACATTCTGCAATAGATTTTGGTTCAAAATTCTCATTTTCATATATAATATTAAAAGCAACATTATACGCAAAAATGTTGTCAATAATTACATGAGTTCGGTTCTATCTTTTTCCTGCATGACATAGTTTATTGAAATCTCATTATTATCTTTAGGTATATCACCTTTCTCACTAGTCACGTCAAGGATTTTTTTATGGGTATTCACATCCTACACCAAGTCTTTTTTACTATCAATTATTTTTCTTTTTTGAGGATTTTTATCTTTAGAACCCACTAGTTTACCACGCTTCTAGCATGTTCTAGACTCATTGGTGATAACTTGCTATGTTAGGATATCAATTTTCAAGGGAACATTTGCAACTGGTATATGTGACTTGGTTACTTTCTTTACATCTGTAAATGCATCTGATGACATGCAGAAATGCATGTCATCTTAGGTCTTTTACTTAGAATTATGAAGGTTGTTAAGCAGAATATGCGACAATTGTGCTAGGAATCCATGAGAAAAGTGAGCTTGCGTCGTTCAGCATGATGAATCTCGGCTAACCCGTTATTATGCGTTATTATGTGTTCAATGTTCTATTTTGTAGCTAATACAGGAAGTGGACGCAAACGCGAAAACCAGACCACCGCATATGGAGAAACACTCCATCGCAAAGGCGAGTGCATTCGATCAATCCATGGATGTTGCGGTAATCAGCCGCATGCGTCCATCGCATAGGAGTTGCGCTCGTCAAGCGATTGCAATCATCGTGTAGTGTTGCAGTATTAAGTGAATGCTGACACCGAATGATTGCAGCTACACGATAACGCATGGTAAAGGGATCAATGCAAGGTTGGTGGAATGAACGCATCTACCTTGGGAAAATCAAAAGATGATATTGACATTTCATCTACCACGCCGTTAGCGATAGAGGTTCAGAAAAAACTAAACGCGCTGAATGTCAGATCCAGACAAAATGCGTGAGGAGACGCTTGAGAGTTCTTCACCTCCATCATCCATTCCGAGTGACGACCGGAGCCTTCGATTGGAGCTAGATCTTGGGAGAGTCAGCTCCACCGCCCATCTATGGCACCATCGGCAGCCTTGACGCACATCCGCTGGAAGCAAGTCTTTGCTTCCAGCCGGTCATTTCCTTTTCCTTTCTTTTCTTATATTGTATTGTATGACATTTTGTGATTAAAGAATTAATGCAATTTGTTTCAATGCATTTCTCTGTTTCCTTCAACTCCATCTCCATCTTCTCTGCTTAGCATCTTTACTTTCATTGCAACACTTAGTGAGATTGCTCGAGTATCGCATACTTAGTCATGTGGATTAGGGATATGAAGCATGTAGCAACCCATCGAGAGGTGTATGTTGCGTGAGTATGTGAGTAACTTTATTTGCTTAGTGTGAAACTGTGGCAACGCCTGTCTATAGGCTAACGCATTGCTTGTCCATGAGTAAAGTCAGTAACAACCAATTGCCTGGGAGGGTAAGTGGTCGGTTGCATTAAGCAATGTATACATTGTTCACTAGAGATAGTAATAATCTTAGGTCCGCAGAGTTCATGTGGTTACCTTGTCCTATGAGCGCTTCATTCATCATTTAGGCATATTTGGGAGAGTAGTCTAAAACCCAAATCTAAGACTCGGGAGAGCGGATTGGAACGCATAGGCAAGAATGGGGAACTTAAGGATAAGCTTCGTTTGCTATCACACAGCGTATGCGCCCTATAGATAGGATATTGCATGCATCCAGGAAGTAGGATAAGGTGTTATGCGGCAACCACGCTCATGCGGCGAGAGCTAGTGAGCAGGTTATGGAAGTCTAGGCAGGCATAGGCTTTTCAGTAATATCGCAGATACACCACATATGTCCTAGAATTAGGTTCACGTGTGTGTAGCATGATTGCATGGCTTGCGTTAATTAAGGTTGCCCTTGCGGTCACTCTTAAGGTTGCAATGAAATCTTCTCCACGTTTTATCTACTTTCCCATTCATTTATTTCATGTCAAAAGTTGTCATGTCTTTACCTTTCATTCATATTCTCATTGCACTGTCTGTTAATTAGGAAAAGGAGTAGGATTAACTTAGCAACCCCTTTTCCTTTCTTTTATTCAAACCGTCGCATGCACATTACCGCATTCATTTCACTACAATCCCCGTGTTCGACCTCAGATCAGTCGAGAAACTTACGTTCGTGTTATACTTGGCATAAACGCAAGAAAAATTGTGACAGGACGCATGGTCATCACATACATTCGTTAACGCATTGCCATTCCAACGCATGACTATCAACACATACCTTAAGAACATGCATCGCATGTCGTGTCCAAGGGATTTTAGTTGTCGAGTAAAATTGACGTCTAATTTCCCATCACGAGCATCTGGTAACTAATTTTCTATATTTTGCAAATGAATTATCTTATGAACTTCTTGTACACATTGATCTGTATGATGATCTAAATGAGATATAACGATGCATTCCATGTAATTTCTTTTTTCAACTTTTTAATTCATCTGCCTAATGCTTGAAATTTTGTCTCATTAGAATGACAATTAGTAAATCGTGCAGTAAATACATTACCTGTCAGAGGTTCAAGATATTTAATAATTGATGGGAAATCATATCCAATATATATTCCTAACCTCTTTTGAGGACCCATCTTAGTGCATTGTGGTGGAGCAATTGGAACATATACTACACATCCAAAAATTCTTTTATGGGAAATATTTGGCTCATGGCTATAAGCTAATTATAATGTTGGGTACTTATAATACGCTACTGGCTTAATGCGTACAAGTGATATTGCACGCAAAATAGCATGTCCCCATACAAATGTAGAAAGCTTAGATCTTATAAGCAATGGTATAGCAATTAACTACAAACGTTTTATGAATGATTCTACAAAACTATTTTGCATATGAACATGAACTACAAGATGTTCAACACTTATCCCAATTGACATACAATAATTATTAAAACTTGGGATGTAAATTCACCAGTATTATCAAGACGAATAGTCATAACTGTATAATCAGGAAATTTTGCTATTAACTTAATTATTTGAATAAGTAATCTTATAAATGCAAGATTTCGACTTAATAATAAGCACACGTCCATCTGCTAGATGCGTCTAATAATACCATAAAATATCTAAATGGTCCACTTGGTGGGTTAATAGATCCACATATATTATCATGAATTCGTCCTAAAAATGCAAGTGATTCAGTCCTCACTTTGACTTGTGATGGTCTAATGATTAGTTTGCCTTGAGGCAAGCATCACATGACAATTCATTAAATAAAGAATCTTCTAGTTCCTCTATGGCGTCCATTTGAATTCTCAATAATTCTCCTCCTCATTATGGATCCCGGATGACCTAATCGGTCATGCTAAATTGTGAATATGTCGGGATTCATGATAGGTTCATTATTGCATATGTTTCAATTACTCGTACATAAGTACAATATAATCCAGAAGATAAAGCAAACAGCTCTTCCAGTATACGTTTTTCATATGAGACAGTAGATGTGATATAAAGATACTCAATATTATTCTTTCTATCAATCTCATATGATAACCATTGCAATGTATATCTTTAAAACTAAGTAGATTTCTCTTTGATTGACTAGAGAACAATGCATTGTCAATTGTCAATTTTGTTCCTCTAGGCAAAATAATATTTATTTTTCTAAATCCTTCAATCAGTTTTGTAGAACCTGATATTGTATTGCCTTTTTCTTCCAACATTGTCAATTTAGAAAAATATTTTCGACTTATAAATATTATATGTGTATTGCACTGTCTGCCAGACATAGATCTTCTTTATTCATTTTTAAGTCACCCAACATATAAAAATTATCCAGGTTCATTAAAATAAAATAAATAGAATAAGAAAGGAAAAAAAACATGGAGATGAATAAAAAATTAACATTACATCAAAATATCTTCAAAGTCAAAGGAAATATTCGATGTTTCATCAATTCTTTTTTAACTCTTATGTTGTGGAGTTTTTTCTTTGTGATCATTATTTTGTGTGGTTTTTTTGAAATTTGAATGATTAGAACGACCACCACAAAATAATAATTATTTCTTCCTCTCCCACGATTGATGTTTGGAAATACAAAGGTGTTGCATATTTCGACAAAACTCCTCAGGTGAGCATGGGGATCTTCACTGTGTCTTCCCCTAAATTGACCGGCCACTTGAATCATTTGAAGCATTACGGGCTTCATTTCAAATCTTGTTCCAACCAAGGTTGGTCGCATGATTCCTGGAGAGAAATCATACAAGTTGGGTGACGCATAGTCCTTGATGGGTCTATTGCGATATTTGCCAACAAAATTGGGTTGGCAATTACTTCATTGCGATTATTTTCTTCTCGTAGTTCTTCAAGGTTGTTATGCTGTCCGGCCATCCTACGAGCTCTATTTTGTCTTCTTCTTCAGTTGGCTCTCTGTCTTCTGCAAAAAGTTCTCTTTATTTTTGGGTTGTATACAAGCTCAGCAGTATTTCCTTCGCTTATACAGCGTTTGTGCCTTTCTCGCAGTCAAGGTGCAATACACCAGAAAGTCGAGGTCTGCAAAGATCAATAAAAATAGCTTTAGCACACTTAGTTACTGCAATCCCTGGCAATGACGTCAAAACATGATGTGTTATGTACATGCGATGAAAAAATAATGTTAATGAGATTTAATGTTTAGTTTTCTTTACTCAAACCCAAGTACAAATTTGACCAAAGATCCTGGTGAGTCCAGGGTCAAACGCAGGGATTGTTTGTAAGTATGCGATGAAACTAAAAATATGATCTTGGCGTGAGTTAAAATGTTCAAATGAGTGATCAAATAAGTAAAATTAAACTAAATATGTGATGGGGATTATGTCTAAAGTGAAGTAATGTGAGTTGGATAACAGTTATGCGATAGGAGGGTTGAGAAGAACTTTCACTAACATTTTCTAAACAACTACATGAAATATACGATCAAGCTATACACTCAATGTTACTACTAGCACTTCTCAATGTTTTTTGCCACATTATCTTATCTTTAAGATGCATGCGATAAGTGTAATATGAGAAGAAATGTACTTATTTCTAAGGAACCTTTTCTCTCATTTTATGAGGTCTTAATCTAAATTCTCTCAAACTTAGATTAGCTTTACTTAGAACAATTTCTCAATTGATTCAAGCAACAAATATAAGCATGCATAAAACAAGTTGATCGCATGATTTCTCCAGTTATTTAGTCGTGTTAGCTACAATCTTCTCAACTCATGAAGCGATTTATCTATGTATGATATTGGTGAGAAAGATAGACAAGATGTATAATAAATATGTATTCATGCTGCAATTCTGAATTTGTCAATATAAGAAATACAATATAAATACACAAAGAAAGAGAACGGGTCAGAGAGTCAAGTTGTGGTTCGCAATGTCTTGCTTTCTCCGCCTTGTCTTACAGTTGCTTCCTCAAATAATCGAGCAGTGTTATCTTCTTCTTTCCTTAGAATCCTAAGCTCTCACCAAGAAGTTTCTATGGAAGAATGATAAGGGTTTCAAGCAGAATCCCTTCTCAGGGTGTTCTTCTTGTCTCCCACAATGTATCCTCAAGCTATGTCACGATGTATATTCTAAAAACTTAGAACTAAGAACTAAGCACTAAGAACTCCAAACTTCTTCTGCATGACATTTGCATGGGTATTTATAGGCGTAGCACTTCTTTTCTTAAGCTCATGATTGCGTTGATGGGGCGCATTAAATTCCATATTCTGCCGCGCCGACTACAATGTGTCAGTGGTTCATCGAATCTTCAACACAGCTTTCTTATCGGCCACCAACGCAACTTGTGATGTGACACCCACCACCCATGTCATGTCATTCCTCAACGCTTGTAGCTTATGCGATTGTCTTCATTTCCTTCTCATGCCACCTCTTGCTTTGAACGCACTAATGGGCATGCGATCATGCGATCATCAGACTTTTGAAGGATATACTGCACAGAAGTAGCGAAATAGTCTGAAATTCAAATATGTTATGCGTTAAAAGTATGTGATCTCATGCTTTGCTTTTTGTATAGATGTATTGGCAAAATATATCTAAATTACATGCATTTGCCTTATTATTTTAAATAAAAGAGATATAATAACTTGTATTTTTACATGTTATCAACGGTCACGACCTCGACCACGATTATTATTAAAATTCATAGCATTCACTTCAGAGAATGGTGTCATTCTAATTCATCAAGATTCATGATTTTGTTCAGGTTGATGCCATAAATCTCGTAGGGTTCTATAGTTTTTAATTGTAATATACAAACATTTTATTTATTTAATATTTGATGTTTTATTTCAAAATTAGTTGCATTAACCACAAACCAATAAACTAACATCCCGGGTTATCTTGTAGCTTAAACATATATGTTGAGACATACGGGTGGATCAAGTTTAAGTGATAACCTAAATGGTATGTAGTAGATAGATAAGGCTGGATACTTTATCCTGCTGACACTACGAGTACGACCCACTTTGTAACTATTACAATTGTTATAAAGTGCTACTAATGATATGATCCTGATTATTCATGTAGGGACATGTGGGCAGGGATATTCTATACAAAAGAGTTTGTATAAGATCGGACCATGAAATATTTAGTCTCATTATATAACACCACTCATAATAGAGACTTACGTTTCACCAGGATGATTATAGATAACATGACCTAAATCCTAAGTGAGTTGTGAACTCCTTTAATTTAATTTTAATTGAGGAAATGAATTATATATGATATAATAAATTCATATAATGACTATATTGTATTTGATACATTATAATATTAAGTATTTATGAGAGAAAATAAATATTTGAATGTGATTCAAATATTAATTATATTGATTTGGATTCATATAGTTAAATTTAATATAAATGTGATTGATAATAAAAGTCATTAGTGAGAGAAGAATTGAAACTATAGGCTATATTGTATTTGATACAATATAGAAACTATAGGTTATATGTTATATGTGATATAACTCTTGTATTAGCTTTTATGCCATAGTTTATTTTTTTGTACTAGTTTATCGTACACCCCACTTCGCTTTAGGATAAGTGGGAGATTGTTGGTGTTGATGCCCTAAAATCTCGTGTCTTGTAGTTTGTAAACAGTTTATACGAACGCTTGTGTTGTATAATATATGATATTTACTTCACATCTTGTATTTTGCTCAGTTGCTTGTTTTATTTGCTTTACCACAAACCAATAAATATAAAATTCCTGGTTATCTGTATGTGACTCAAGCGAGTATGTGATGACATACAAGTGGATCATGTCTTGAGTGATAACCAAAATGATCTGTAGTATATGGATATAGGAGGGAAACATTATCCTGGTAACGCTACGGATGCGTCCCGCTTTGTGGAATGGTCACAAGTGTTGTGACTTGTCACAAATGGCCTGATTCTGATCATTCGTGTTGGGGACATGCAAGCGGGGGCATCCTATACAAAGAGTTTGTATAAGACCTGACCACGAAGTGTTAACATCTCGTTATATAACACCATTCAGCACAAAGACTTCACTTCACTAGGATGACCATAGGTAACATGACCTCAATCCTGAGTGAGTTGGGAACTCCTGCCATTGAGGGCGGTCCTTTGATTTGTATGGGTTCGAGTGGCCAGGTCGCCGATTCAAACCTACCATTTTAGGGATTTGTCTGATTTGGGAGCTGGGAACTCAACTACACAAAATGGAATTCACTCCTTCCCCGAGGCATGGGTAAGTAGATAGATAATTCCCTTAAGGGTTGATTCTAGGGCTTGAACGATCTGGCACCACACACCTTCTCTTGACCCGAGAGGTGTTCACACATAGTTGGACTATGTTGTATTGTTCATTAGAGGAATCAGTGGTACTTAAGGAGTGACATGTAACTACAGGGGCAAAATGATAATTTGGCCAGCTGTACTTACGAGCATCTGTGAAGGGTCCTCGTACTCATGATTGGTTATATCCGATGGACACAGAAATATATATGTGGTAAGAAGAGTTCAACTGTTGATCTTTAGTGGAATGTTTGATAGTTAACGGATGGTGGATCTCGTGGTTAAAGAGTTTAGTCAACTATTCACGGATCGTTCAAGCTTCGAGCCACAGGTCCATTAGGTCCCCTGGGTAGCTTGGATAAAGTCGAAAATTAGTGTGTTGGGTTAATTTGAAATGTTCAAATTGCCAAGAGGAAGTTTGATTATATATGATATAATTGGACTAGTTAATTATATATGAAATAATTGGCTAATGTATGAGATATATTATTTTGGAGGAAATTAGATATAAATATGATTTATATCAAATAGAGGAGAAATAACTATAGTAGATATGTGATATCAAAACTATAGGTTAAAAATATAATATGATTATATTTATTAATATTTTAATTGATTAATTATATGATAATTAACCCAAAATCACATTCGGACGTGTGTTAGTGGGAATGCATCGATTATTGTAACCAATGAATTAAAATGATATTTGTTTTCATTTTGAATGATAATCCAAAAAGAGATCGAAGTCGCGCGTTGGTGAAATCGTAATCGATCGCTTAATCTTGAAAGCCTATACGATAGTCGCTCTGCACCTAAACGATCGTCCACCTCGTGCCTAAACGATCGCATGCTAGTTCCTTAACGATTGAATAACTTTCCTAAACGATGGTATAGTGTGCTGAGTTTGCTAAATGATCATATACCTTTTCCTAAACAATCGTTCAGTAAAATCTACACGATCGTGTAGTTTCTCCTAAACGATAAGCATCTTGCTATACGATAGCATCTTTTTCCCTCCCACTTGCTTATCGCCTACACGATTTATTCTTCCTCCTTCCTCTACTAGATTCACCAAAGACCACGCTTTGTGTTCTCACTCCAAGAAGGGCTCTTTTCTAGTGGTGTCATCCTCGCGGCGTTCGTGAGTTTACGATTGTTCCGTGTTGCGCAGTGACGCATCTGCTAGGGCGTTGGTAGATCGGCGTAGAGGTTGCTACATTGAGTTCCGAAGTTTGAAGAACCATCTTCAACTGGTATGCGCAACTCTCTCCCTTGTAATTTCTTTGTTCAAAGCATGACTTTAATTGACTTGTTCGTTTGTATGAACTGTGCGTTTGAATGTATTTGATGTATTTCGGTTCACTGTAAATTGGAGCGATCTGAAACGTCTCCATAGGAACTCTTCGGTAAGAGATCCTTCAATAACATATGTTATATGTATAATAAATATAGTTATTATTTGTTGGCAGGTTGATGCCCTAAACTCTTGTAGGGTTCTGTAGTCTTGTTAAAACACTTTATGAACAAATGCTTGCTGATGAATAATATGAGATTATTTTCTTCACTGTTATCTATGAAACATACATGTTTTATTTTGCATTTACCAACAAACCAATAAACTAAGATCCCCGTTGTCGTTTTTGTAAATCTTTTATAGCATGTATTTGGATGGTGAACAACAATGGATATTAGTCTTAAGTGATAACCAAAATGGTCTGTAGTATAGGATATAGGAGAAAGTAAAGTATTTTATATAAAGTAATATAGTTTTATTGCTACATGCTTCATATGTCTATGTCTTGGCATTAATTGAGTATGCTATACTCTTTTCATTCTACTTAGTTTCGTTGTATATGACAGTAAGGGATGATAAAGACAAGTTAATGAAGATTGGAGTCGATGAGCAGAATATAAGAAATGCATTTCTAAAAATAGTATTAATGTCTTAAGCCAAAAATGTAATAACAATACAAAGATAGAAGAGAGATTGGATAGGGCTTACATGTAAGCACTCTCTTTGCTTTCAATCAAATGTGTGTGCAAGGCTGCCAGTGGTTTGCCATGGAAGGGCGATGAAGTAGTTTCTCTGGCTCGAGATCTATCTCCGACAAATGCTTCAGTCCGTGCCCTCGGAATATGGTGAAGGAATGAAGAAATCTGCTCAAGAATGTCTTCTCACGCTCTCAATCTGTGATCACAAGGATCTGCCTTAAAGGAAGAAGCTTAGATACTTTGATATGGGCACTAAGGCTCTATTTTATTAGAGCTCAATCGGCTGATTAGCATAATAATGGTCCCTCGCCTGAATTCTCCTGCTACTAAACGACATGATGGTCCTACTTTGAACCTCTGCCACTAACGGTGCGGTAGGTGAAATGTCAACATCACGTTTTTGGTACTCCCAAGATATGCGTTCATGTTGTTTTTGTTGGCCGAAGTAAGCGCGTCGCATTCAGCCCAAACTTTGGGGCAATTCATTCTTCTTATCATGGTATTACTTATGGTAGCTCGCAACATCATGCGATGAACGTATGCAATCACACCTTTGCGGATGGTTGGAATTCACCGCATGCGATTGATTCCTACGATAGTCATCAAAATAGCATTTTGACCACACAAATAACGCATAATATTGAACTAGCCAAGTATTTTCATGTTTTGATCGATACAAGCCTCACTTTTCACATGAATTCTTAGTATATAATCACCCACAATATTCTATCTTGTTAACCGCCTTCATAATTCTAAAATAAAATAGGCTAACAATAACCTTGTATTATCTTACAGCCTACCATGATCCTATCAGCAAGATCTTGTAAGCGTATAGTTAGGAGCAAAATTATCATTTCTGCCCCTGCGTAGTCAATGCTAACTTCTTAAGTACAAACTGATTCCCTCATGAAGAATAAACATAGTCCAACTATGATGGAACACTCTCGGGTCAAGAGAAGGTGTGTGGCCAGATTCGTTCAAGCCCTAGAATCAACCCTTAAGGGAATTATCTATCTACTTACCAAGCATTCGGGGAAGAAGTGAATTCCATTTTGTGTAGTTAATTTCCCAGCTCCCAAATCAGACAAAATCCAAAATGGTAGGTTTGAATCGGCGACTGGCCACTCGAACCCATACAAATCAAAGGAGACCCTCAATGGCAGGAGTTCCAACTCACTCAGGATTAGGTCATTGTTACCTAATGGTCATCCGTGGTAAGTAAGCTCTATTATGAATGGTGTTAATAATAGAGACTAACATATTTCGTGTCCGGTCTTATACAAACTTCCTTGTATAGAATATCCTGCCCACATGTCCCTTGAATAATAGGCTAATAATCATTAGTAGCACTTTTATAACAATTGTAATGACAGTTACATAAGGGTCATACTCGTAGTGTCAGCAGGATAAAGTATTCAGCCTTATCTATCTACTACATACCATTTAGGTTATCACACTTAAATGATCCACCCGTATTCGTCAACATATACTGTTTAAAGCTAAAAGATAACCTGGGATGTTAGTTTATTTGGTTTGTGTTAATGCAACTAATTTTGAATAAACATCAATATTAAATAAATAAAATGTTTGTATATTACATTAAATATGAACATCTTGATAGATTCTTTAATGAGGTCGCGCCTTCGCACACGGAATAGAGCTGGATCTAAATCCAGCATTTAGAATATCGCATCCCGTTACAAATTATAAATGGCCTTATTAAATAAGAAAAATAAAGAAAACCTTATTCCCTTGGTTACCTACAATTGCCCACGTTTTGTTAAATAGTTACAAGTGGGTGTTGACGGTGCACATAAAAAAATGGTCTGATCCTAAACATTCAATTGGGGTGGAGACATGGCAAGTGGGGGGTCACCTATACAAAGAAGTTTGTATAAGGAATCAGACCACGAAGTGTATCGCCGGTAATATACCGTTCGTTCATTGATAGAGACTTTCACTTAATTAGGAATGACCATAGTAACATACCTTAATTCTTGAGTGAGTTGGGAACTCCTGTCTTTGAAGGCGGTCCTTTGAACTTACATGGGTACAAGTGGCCAGATTGCCGATCTCAAACCTACCACATTCGAGATTTGTCTGATTGGGAGCTAGGAATCTCAGCTACACAGAGATGAAAATTCACTCCTTCCGTATCGAAGCATGGTAAGTGAATAGAATTGCTTCCTTAAGGATTGATCCGGACGTTGCACGATTGAGCCACACACCTTCTCATGGCCCGAGAGGTGTCCACTCATAGTAGAACTATGATGTATTGTTCATTAGAGGGATCAGTGGTACTTAAAGAGTTAGATGTAACTATAGGGGCAAAACGGTAAATTGGCCCAACTGTACTTACGAGCATCTTTGAAGAGTTATCGTACTATTGACTGGTTATATCTGATGGACACAGAAATATATTTGTAGTGAGAAGAATGCAGCTGTTGGTCTTTAATGGAGTGCCCGCTAGTTAACAGATGGTGGATCTCGTGACTAAAGAGTTTAGTCAGCTATTCACGTACCTTTGGAGCTTCAAGCTACAGGTCCATAAGGTTCTCTTGGTAGCTCAATGGATTCAAGTTGAGAACCAGTTTTTGGGTCAGTTTGAGTTCAAATTGACAAGAAGGAGTTTAATTATATATGATATGATTAAACTGGTTCAATTATATGTGATATAATTGACATGATATATGAGATAAATTAATTTGAGGAAAATGATATAAATATGATTTATAATAAGTAAAGGAGAAAGGGACTATGGTTTAAATGTTACATATGATGTGATATTAAAACTATAGGTTATAAATACAATATGATAAATTAGTTATTATATTTATTTATATTTAATTATGAGATAATTATTGGTAGTTTCTCCTTAACCATGTGTGAAAGTGGGTGGTTATATTCAGTTTTCATAACTGAAGGATAAAATGAAAAAAAAAATCATTTTGCAAAGAATCGCTTCATTAAGTACACTGTCAATCTCACGAGAGACTACATGACAGCTTCAAGTGTTTGTCTAAACGATCGTGTACACGCGCCATTCTCTAATCGATCATGTAGCTTTTTACTAAGCGATCATATGGCAAGCGAGCTTCACTAAACGATTGTGTAAACGATCACACCTGATTTTCTAAACGATCATGTACCTGCTAAAATTTTACTAAAAGATCAAGCAAAAATTTTATACGATAGACATTATACTCTCCCACTTGCTTGGTCATTGAGTTCGATCGTTGTTTCCTCCAAACCTCTACAAAATCCAACGGAGCCCACACCTCCTGGATTTTCACTCCGAGAATACCAAAGTTACTGAATGGTGGTGTCCGAGAGGTTACTCGTTCGTGGAGAAGACTGTTCATGATCTAAGCGACAGCGAGAGATTTGGGTAGACGATTGTAGCGACAGTGAGAGGTTGCTGGTCCAAGTCTGCACAAGAGCGAGAGGCCATTAGAGGAAGAGTTCTTCAAAGGTATGGCTCTCGTTCCCTTTGTATTTATTTATGAAAGCATGCCTTAATTTGTTCTGAGATGCATAACTAGTTTGTATGTATGTGAATGCTTGTAATTCTGTTACAATAAATTTGGATCGATCGTGCTTCCACTCATAGGTTCTCTTTTATAAGAGTTCCTTCAATTATATATATAATTATATTATAATAATTTAAATTAATTTTGTTTTTTTTTTAATTTGAATTAGTGGGAGGAAAATAACTTCTTTCCGTTTTTTTCTCTCCACCCATGTTTAATGTGGGTGATTGACAGAAGTTCAAGTGATTTTTCTTCTTCATCTTGCAAAAAGAACGATATAGTTCTGTGACTTCTCTGCAAGAAAAGCTCTCCCTTCTTCTCAATTTTTCCCCTAAATCCAAAATAATTAGAGCCCACAACTCCTAGGTTCTCTGCCAGATAAATCAAGATCTCTAACTGGTGGTGTCCAATTGGCCAATTTTGGTTTCTGTTTGTGAATTTCACAGAGAAGGGATTCGTGAAGATAGTCTTCAAAGGTGAGGTTTACTGTAACCTTTTTTTTTTCCCCAAGCATGTTGTATGTTTTTCCTTTAAATGCATAATTTTCTTCTTCTTTGTAAAATTGTGATTCTAAAAAGAATTGGAATTTTAGGAAGGATCCTATCGTTAGGGTTCCTTCAATTGGTATCAGAGCATGGTTTATGATCCCAAATTTCAATTTTTTTTAATTGATTTAACAATTTATGGTGGGTATGTGCATTCTGTAATTTTCATGTGATGATTGTCTAAGAATGTATGTTTTTGAAATTGTTGGATTTTTTTTTTTTTTTGGGGGGGGGGGGGGGGGGGATGGGGGGATTAGTACCGGTCTTTTATTGCTTTAATTTACTTTTTGGTATGTAGGCCCATGCTGTTAGGGCATATTCTATGCAATCGAGTCCTACTTTTGTTAGTTCTTGAGTCGTTCCTCGGACTTTTCTAGTGGCATTCTGGAGAAAATCGAGACCAAGTTTGGCGGGAATTGATGGATTCGCAATAGTACGTCAGGACTATACCGCAGCGTTTAGGCAGAACAACGTGTATTCTTTCGCTTACATCTGCACACTGCGCGATGTGGAACCAGAACCCACCAGTTGCTGCATCCAGTTCAGTTCGTGGTTATTTGGTCTCGACCTGCATTCAGTTATTTCGATCGGATCGGGTTCGGTCGATGGCTGGTTGGATGCGGCTTCAGGCCCGTGTATGTTTTGGATCGGTTTCCACGCGGTATCAAGGCCCCGGTTCTGCTCTGTATTTTGCAAATCTCGCGCTGCAAACTATTTTTTTGTAATAGTTAGAAGTTTGGTTAATTAAATTAATATAAATGTTATATTAATTTAATTAATTGTTTAGTGTCTAATCCTGGTCCAATAATTTTTGTTTATTAATTATACATGTGATGTATGTTTTGATTTTTTTATATATATGTCATATAGTATAAAATCCAACCATAGGTTATGCATTTAATTTCATGCATCATTTTATGTTATAAGTGTTATAATATATAGTTCAATGTATGTATGGATTTATGCTATTGTATGTTTCATTACTTTATTATATAAATGTTATATATGTTAGTAATGAAATAAAATTGCATCAAGCATGACACTAGTTTAGGTTAATTTATAAATGTTATAATTTACTAAAGTTTGTCAAAGCATGCAATGTATAATTTTAATTTATTTCTTTTGTTTATAATTGTTACAACAAAATAGAATTAGAAATTAAAATCAATAATTAAGGGTTGCATGCAAACCTTAGGTTTTAATCATCTTTTAAAATTATTTTAAAATATGATTCACATAGACTTAAGATCACGTTTCTAATGAGGTTAGAAATATTAGTTTAATCTTTTAATCAGTTTAATAGGATTAAATTGATCTTAATAAAAGATTAACAATGTAACAAATATATCTATAAGGGACCTTTTGTCTAAGGCGAGTTTTGTGCAGGCTGGGGTATTTAAGTTGATGGAAATTTAACACTCCTACTTAGGAACTTACCTAGAAAAGTGAATTAGATAGATTTGTTACATGCATGCAAGTTTGATTAAAGTTTATTAAAGAGTTTAATAAACCTTGATCAATATTGTTTAACTATCCAAAAACAAATGTTGTTTTTTTTAACAAATTAAACATTCACTTAGATAAAATCATTAGCCGAATTTTTCTAGATTAATTAACCCTAGGTAAAACACTCAGTGGGAGAAAAATGGAGTATATGATACTTCATTTTATTCTCTTTACGTTTCTCTCTTAAAATTCACACCGTGAAGTCTATACTCGGCCTCGAGGCACCATGGATGTCCCCCCTATGGGTGGCATTTATATAGATCAATATCAAGGTGAATGGAGAGAATGTATTGAGTGGGAGTGGGACATGTGACAACACATCCCTTGATCTCTCTCATTAGGTTGAAGTAAAGTGGGAGTGGGACATGTGACAACACTTCCCTTGATCTCTCTCATTAGGTTGAAGTAAAGTTTCGTGCATGGCCTCCAGCACCGTGGGTGTCCCCCTAAAGGATGGCATTTTTTGCATAACACTTTATTCGATCTCTAGAAATAGATAGGGTTGCTTTAGTGTCATGTTTCAATCGATTTTTCCCTATAGTTGGCTCATTAGGGCAGAACTTTTGAACCTAAAATGAGGGGTTACACTTACAAGAATTGTTAAGCAAGTTAATAAATTCTAGACCGAACAATGGTGACTGTTAGTTATAGTGACAAGGTGTTTTTTCTGTCTAATGGTTGAAAATATCTCATCTCAGTGAAGGGGCACTTGATCACCCTATGGTGACTTTTGTCCTGCCTCACTGAAACATCATTGCAAATTAGATGTCACTTAGGGTACATTATACTTTTTTTGCTAAAACCGTTTGGTTGTCTTAGTGGTTTAATGAAAATAAACTAATTATAAATAATTTATACGTTTCTGCAAATTTATTTTAATGGCTACCGCTACTTTAAATTTGCTTGTCGCTAATAAATTAACTGGCAAAAACTACATATCATGGAAAAACACGATCAACACAATTTTAATGATCGATGACCTTCGTTTCATCCTGATGGAGGACTGCCCTCCTATTTCAGCTCCCAATGTTGCTCGAAATGTTCGAGAAGCATACAAGCAATGGACACGGAAAACGAAAAGGCCCAAGCATACATTTTGACTAGTCTTTCTGAAGTCTCGACCTAGAAGCATGAGCCCATGCTCACAGCCCTTGAGATCTTGGAGTCTCTGAAGGGAATGTTCGAACAACCATCTGCACAGCTCAAGCATGACGCTCTCAAACACATCTTCAATGCCCGTATGCAAATGTTGCTTCATTCTCTAAGAAGTTTCACAGAGGTTCGACCTCTGGGAAAAAGTCTGTACCTTCTTCCTTCAGCAATAAAAAGTGGAAGAAGAAGAAAAAATGTGGAAATGGGAAAGCTAAGCCACCAACCGTTGCTCAAAAGAAAGCCAAGGTTGCAAAAGGAATCTGTTTCCATTGTAACCAAAATGGGCATTGGAAAAGAAACTGCCTCAAATACTTGGCAGAAAAGAATAAGGTCAAGCAAGGTAAATTTGATTTGCTTGTATTGGAAACATGTTTAGTGAAGAATGTTGATTTTGCCTGGATTCTAGATTATGGCGCCACTAACCAAGTTTGTTCTTCATTTCGGGAATTAGTTCCTAGCGATAACTTAATATGGTGAGATGACGATGCGGGTTGGAAATGGGCACGTCGTCTCTATTGTGGCAGTAGGAGGTCTCCAGTTGACTTTACAGAATAAATTCATTTTATTAGAAAATGTATATATAGTTCCTGGTTTAAAGAGGAATTTAATTTTTGTAAAGTGTTTGCTAGAACAATCATATTGTATTAATTTTCTTGCAAATAAAGTGTTTATTTCTAAGAATGATGTCAATATTTTGTTCAGCTGAATTTGAAAATAATGTATATGTGCTAAGGCCGTTAGCTACTAAAGCCCTCCATAACAGTGAGATATTTAAAACTGTAGTAACTCAAAATAAAAGACTTAAAATTTCTCCTAAAGAAAATTCCCAACTTTGGCACCTAAGACTAGGATAAAGTTCAAAGAATTTAAAGCTGAAGTTGAATATACCTTAAATAAAACAATAGAGACATTTCGATCTGATCGAGGTAGAGAGTTTATAGATCTGACATTCCAAAACCATTTGGTGGAACATGGAACTGTATCCCAACTCTCAGCACCTGGTACACCTCAGCAGAATGGTGTATCAGAAAGAAGAAATCGAACCCTGTTGAACATAGTTCGGTATAAGATGAGTTACGCTTCCTTACATGACTCATTTTGGGGCTATGTAGTGGAGACTGCAACGTATATTTTGAACTGTGTTCCATCCAAGAGTGTTACCATAACAGCTTTGGAGTTATGGAATGGACGTAAAGCTATTTTATGTCATTTTAGAATTTGGGGTTGTCCAGCACATGTGCTTGAAGCTAATCCTAAGAAACTAGAATCTCGTTCAAAATTTTATGCCTATTTGTAGGCTATCCTAAAGGAACGAAAGGTGGTCACTTCTTTGAACCAAAAGAAAACAAATTATTTGTATCAACAAATGCTACTTTTCTTGAAGAAGACCACATAAGGGAACACAAGCCCCGCAGTAAGGTTGTGTTGAATGAACTTTCCAAAGAAATTACTAACCTTCAACAAGAGTTGTTGAAGAACCCAACACCTTAACAAGAGTTGTTGAAGTTGGATCATCTAATAGGTCAAATCTACCTCAAGTGTTGAAGGAACCTCGATGCAGTGGGAGGGTTGCAAACCCACCTGTCCATTACATGGGTTTAACTGAAATCCTAGCTATGGTAGCTGAAGAAGATGTTGAGGATCTATTGTCTTACAAGAAGGCAATGGAGGATGTTGACAAAGATAAGTGGATCAAAGCTATGGATCTCGAAATGGAGTCAATGTACTTCAATTCAGTATGAGATCTTGTAGATCAACCTGATGGGGTAAAACCTATAGGTTGAAAATGTCCTACAAGAGAAAACGGGGTGCAGATGGGAAGGTGCAAACTTTCAAGGCTAGATTGGTGGCAAATGGTTATAACCAGATTGAGGGAGTCGACTATGAGGAGACTTTCTCACCTATTGCCATGCTGAAATCTATCAGAATCCTCCTGTCTATTGCCTCATATTATGACTATGAGATTTGGCAAATGGACGTCAATACTGCCTTTCTGAATGAAAATCTTGAAGAGACCATTTATATGGAGCAGCCCGAGGGATTCGTAACCCAATGTCAAGAGCAAAAGGTTTACAGGCTTAATCGGTCCATTTATGGACTGAAGCAAGCTTCTCAATCTTAGAACATAAGGTTTGATAATGCGATCAAATCTTATGACTTTGATCAAAATGTTGATGAGCGTTGTGTATAGAAGAGGATCATCAATAGTTCAGTAGCTTTCTTAGTGTTATATGTAAATGATATCCTACTCATTGGAAATGATGTAGGTATATTGATTGAAGTTAAGAACTGGGTAGCGACACAATTCCAAATTAAAGATTTAGGAGAGGCTCAGTTTGTTTTGGGAATTCAAATTTTTCGAGATCGAAAGAATAAGACGCTAGCTCTGTCTCAAGTATCGTATATTGACAAGATGCTTGTCAAGTATTCGATGTAAAACTCTAAGATAGGCCTATTGCCTTTCAGGCATGGAGTGATATTGTCTAAGGAACAGTGTCCTAAGACACCTCAAGAGGTTAAGAAAATAAGACGGATCCCTTATGCATCGGCTATTGGCAGCCTTATATATGAGATGTTATATACCAGACCTGACATCTGCTATGCGGTGGGGATAGTCAGTAGATATTGATCTAATCCAGGATTTAATCACGGGACCGCTGTTAAAAATATCCTCAAGTATATACGGAGTACGATGGACTACATGCTCGTGTATGGTTCTGAGGATCTTATCCTTACTAGATACATAAACTATGATTTTTAGACTGATAAGGATTCTAGAAAATCTATATCGGGATCAGTGTTCACTTTTAACGGAGGAGCAGGAATATGGAACATGCCAGTTTATACCAGGGCAAGTGGGAGATTTTGTACTGGGCAGTTTGAGCCCTAGTTTATTGTTTTGTGTACTTTGTATTATAGTTTGACTTTTACACCGTACACCCTACTAGCTTTAGGTCAAGCGAAAGATTGTTGGGGTTGATGCCCTAAATCTCATAGGGTCCTATAGTTTTTAATTGTAATGTACAAACATTTTATTTATGTAATAAAATATTTGATGTTTTATTTCAAAATTAGTTGCATTAACCATAAACCAATAAAGTAATATCCAAGGTTATCTTATAGCTTAAACATGTATATAGAGACATACGGGTGGATCATGTTTAAGTGATAACCCAAATGGTCTATAGTAGATGGATAAGGCTGAATACCTTATCCTGGTGACACTATGAGTATGACCCGTTTTGTAACTGTTACAATTGTTATAAAGTGCTACAAATGATATAAGCCTAATTATTCATATGGGGACATGTGGGCGAGGATATTCTATACAGAGGAGTTTGTATAAGACCGGACCACGAAATGTTTAGTCTCATTATATAACACCATTCATAATAGACTTACATTTTACCAGGATGACCATAGGTAATATGACCTGAATCCTGAGTGAGTTGTGAGCTCCTGCCTATGAGGGTGATCCTTTGATTTGTATGGGTGAAAGTAGTCAGATCACTGACTCAACAAGCCTACCATTTTGAGAATTTGTTTGATTGGAGAGTTGGAAATATAACTACACAAGATGGAATTCACTCATTCCCCAATGTTGGGGCAAGTAGATAAATTGCTCCCTTAAGGGCTGATTCTAGGGCTTGAACAATGTGGCGCCGTTCTCTCCTGGCCCGAGAGGGGTTTGATCATAGTTGGACTATAATTTATTGTTCATGAAAGGGATTAGTTGTACTTAAGAAGTTAGATGTAACTACAGGGGCAAAACGATAATTTTGGCCTAACTATACTTACAAGCAATTTGTGAAGGATCATTGGTAGCTGGTAGAAATACAAGTTATTGTAGCCTTTTATTTAGAATTATGAGGGTTAACAAGTAGAATATGTGGTGATTATACTAAGAATTCATGTGAAAAGTGAGCTTGTATCGATCAACATTGAAAATCTTGGCTAGTTCAATATTATGCGTTATTTTGTGTCAAAATGTCTATTTTGTAGCTATCGTAGGAATCAATCGCATGCGGTGAATCCCAGACCATCGCAAGGGTGATTGCATACGTTCATCGCATGGATGTTGCGGCTACAAAGTAATAACCATGATAGAAGAATGATTGCAAAGTTGGTGGAATGCGACGGTACTTCGGCAAAAACAAGCATGAACGCATATCTTGGGAGTACCAAAAAGATGATGTTGACATTTCACCTACCGCACCGTTAGTGGCAGAGGTTCAAAGTAGGACCATCATGTCGTTAGTAGCAGAGATTCAGAGAGGGACCATTAATGCTATCAGCGATTGAGCTCTATAAATAGAGCCTTAGTGCCCAAATTCAAAGTATCTAAGCTTCTGCCTTAAGGCAGATCCTTGTGATCACAGATGAGAGCGTGAGAAGACATTCTTTGAGAGTTCTTCATTCCTTCACCTATTCCGAGTGACGACTGGAGCTTTGTCGGAGATAGATCTCGAGAGAGACTACTTCATCGCCCTTCCATGGCACCACTGGCAGCCTTGACACACATTTGATGAAAGCAAGAGATTGCTTACATGTAGCCCTCCATCTCTCTTCTATCTTTGTATTGTATTACATTTTGGCTTAAGACATTAATACATTTTGTAAGAAATGCATTTCTTTATTTTCTTCGACTCCATCTTCATTAACTTGTTCTTTATCATCCCTTACTTTCATTACAACGAACTAAGTAAGACTGCAAGAGTATCGCATACTCAATCATGCAGCATAGACATATGAAGCATGTAGCAAACCATTGAGAGGTGTGCATTGCGCGAGTATTGTAAGTAAATCCTCTTTTCTTAGTGTGAGGCTGTAGTAACACTTGTCTATGAGTGGTCGCAATGCTTGTCTATGAGCTGATCAGTGGCGACTAACTGCTCGAGAGGGTAAGTAGGGGAACTCACTAAGCAAAGTAAGCAGTGTTCCTAGAGATAGGAATAATCTTATATTCAACCATGCTTTATGTGATCATCTTGTCTTATGAGTGCATCATTCATCATTTGGACATACTTGGGAGAGTAGTCTAAAGGCAAAATCTAGGCTTGGGGGAGTTAAATTGGATCACATAAGCAAGAGTAGAAACTTAGGAATAAGTTCTATCTGCTATTTACACATCGCATGCGCTCTAGAAATAGGATATGGTGGTATGTAGTCACCTTGTCTTATGTGTGTTAGAACGCATAAGCAAGAATAGAGACTTAAACATAAGTTCTATCGACATTTTCATACATCGCATGCGTATATTTGTGTATAGCATGATCGCATAACTTGTGCTGGTTGGGATTACCCTTGCGATCAAGCTTAATGATGTAGTGAATTTATCCCCTCCACTATTTTATCTATTTTTCCATACATCTTATTACGCGTTAACAGTTGTCGCGTCTCTACCAACTCTCATAGTCATACTTCCATTACTTAATCTGTTTAGTTAGGAGTAGGAGTAGCGCATAGTCTTTTAACTCCCTTATTCTTTTATTCATCGCCGCAAACACATTACTTCACAACATTTAGTTACAAGTCCCTGAATTCGACCTCGGATCACCCTGAGAAACTTGCGTTCTAGTTATACTTGGCGAGAAAGCAAGAAAATTTGTGGCAGGAACGCATGGTCATCGCATATATTCTTAAACGCATATTGCATATTTCTTAGTCCAACGCATGACCATCAATGCATGGAGATCAACGCATATCATAAGATGTACACATATTTACTCTCCATTTTTCATTAATCATCGTACTGTTGATTGGTTATATCCAATGGACATGAAAATATATCTATAGTGTGAAGAGTGCAGCTGTCGGTCTTTAGTAGAGTGTCCGACAGTTAACGGATGTTGAATAATTTAATTAAAGGGTTTAATTAATTATTCACGTACCGTTGGAGTTTCAAGCTACAAGTCCATGAGATCCCCTTGTTAGCTCAACGAGTTTAATGAGAATCAATTTTTAGATTAATTTTTGAATTATTCAAATTAATTGAGGGAATTAATTATATATGATATAATTAATTTAATTTTAATAATATACGATATAATTACTATAATGTATTTGATACATTATAATATTAAGTATTTATGAGAGTAAGTAAATATTTGAATGTGATTCAAATATTAATTATATGATTTGGATTCATATAGTTAAATTTAATATAAATGTGATTTATATTAAAAGCTATTGATGGGAGAAGAATTGAAACTATAGACTATATTGTATTTGATACAATATAGAAACTATAGGTTATATGTTATATGTGATATAACATATAGTTATATGTATAATAAATTAGTTATTATATATATAATTATATTATATTAATTTAAATTTATTTTATTTTTTATTTTGAATTAATGGGAGACAAATAATTTCACTCCCTTTTTTCTCTCCACCCATGCTTAATGTGGGTGGTTGACAGAATTTCAAGTGGTTCTTCTTCATCCTATAAAAAGAACGATATAGTTCTGTGACTTCTCTGCAAGAAAAGCTCTCTCTTCCTCTAAAAAATTTCCCCCCTAAATCCCAAATAGCCAGAGCCTATACCTCTTCGGTTCTCTGCTAGAGAATATCGAGGTCTCCAACTGCTAGTGTCCAATTGACCAATTTTGGTTTCTATTTATGAATTTCACAAAGAAGTGATTCGTGAAGATTGTCTTCAAAGGTGAGGTTTACTGTAACCTTTTATTTTATTTCAAGCATGTTGTATGTTTTTCCTTTAAATGCATAATTTTCTTCTTTTCTGTAAAATTATGATTCTGTAAAGAATTGGAATTTTAGGACGATCTCGCTTCCGCTCAAGGATCCTATCATTAGGGTTCCTTCAGATTTTTCATCCACGATTATTAAAATTTACAACATTCACTTCAAGGAATGTTGTTGCTCTAGTTGTCTGCGATTCATTTTTTTTAATCAATAACTCGTTATTTCATTCGACCACAAGAAGACATTAAATGAGTGCAAAATACTTTTAAAATATTTCTCTCGATATTGCTATTGTAGGAGCATATCTGAAATGTAGAAAAATGTCTTCTCTAACATATTTATTTAAAATTTTGGAGTCTCAAGTGCAACTATTTACGACAAGTTGTAGGAAGAAAAATTATTTTCTGATTATCACATTTTTATGGCATCTAGGTGTATTTTGGCATCAAGCACTAATGAAAAATAATTATTACCATTAATATCAGATGCTACAAATTCTAATTTTAGTAACATTATTACAAAATATTATATTTATATTATAAATTTAATATATATCAAACATGTAAAACAATATTAATTTATTAATTATAACGAAAAGAGAAAAATTGATATACCTCCAGGGCATATATTTAGCAAGGAAAACGATAAGAGTTCGTGTTGATAACATGTTGTGAACTTAAGAAGCACAACAAAAACACGAATACTAAAAAAATATAATATAATAATAAAATAAATAAATGATAAATAAATTAAACACAATATATAAATATATGAAATAAATTAAAAAAAATGGATTTCTCTCTTTTCTCCAATCTTTTTGGATTTTGCCCATGGTGTATTTTTCAAAACCCATCAAATGCCACTAAGGCAATTTAGCAAAAGGTGGATTACATGGACACATAATGTTGAGACACATGGACAACGCTTCGAAGAATGGGAGCATGACACATGGTCAATGGAGACTAATATGAGCATCTATTATCATAAATAAGTTTATAACTTTATAAGAGATAGATGTCACATCAATTATCTTAAGATTTATTACTATTTTTTTTTTATAGATTTTAAAACTAAAAACAAATAGATTATAAAAATTTAATGTTGTTAACAACCACCCAGTTAAAAGCAAAACCTTTAATGGGAAAATTGCTTAAAAATAATTAAAGGGAGTGGTTTTTTTTAATTATTTCATTTTTTATTTTTTTTTTAATTGAAACAATCGATTGATTGGGTTTTATTTATTGAAGGATGTTTTTTGTTTAATATAAAGAAGACAGAAGTAATCCAAAAAGAGAATGTTTTGGCGCGGGTTGTGATATGCGAAACAACGCCACCGTGACCGGGTGGAGCTTCTTCTAGTTCTTCTATTGTGTTGCTTGGAAACAATGTGTGCGCAACGTTTCCAAGAATTCCAACCCTTTCCGCTGCAAAGCCACAAAGTTCACTGTCCCACCATTTTCTGTCTTCCACGAATCCCTTCCCTTGCTCCTCTGCCTCCATCTCCAACCCTAATTTGCAAATGCCAGAAGGCGATTTCCTCTATCGATCTTCCTCCCAACGCCCTTCGCCGCAAGCTCGACCCTCAGTGGAGAGGTGGTTTCAGTCTAGGGGTCGACCTCGGAACGTCTCGCACTGGACTCGCTCTTAGTAAAGGCTTCTCCACTCGTCCTCTTGGTGTAATTTTTCTGCTAATTACACTTTATTTTGTTTCAATTTTCCCTCTCTGCGTTTTTCTCTAGCTTGTAATTTCAGCACATTAAACCTCTCGACTGCTTTCCTAGATGCCTGCTTTTGATTTTTCGGTCTTTCTGCTCCTAAATTTAGCGTTATTAACCCAATGATGATCGATGTTCTTATTGAATTTCATGTCTTCTGGGACATTAGTGTTTATAATGTGGCGAACGGCAGACTGCTATTATATTTTCAATTATGTTGTACACACTCCACCACGCTCTTTTTACCGGGCTGGTTTTTTGTTATACATGTATATTGAAATTGTAAACGGTTTCCGGCATTTAACTCAGTGTTGTGTGTTATCATACGTTTGGGACTCATGATTTCTTTAGCTGGCTTAGGTTCTGGAGTTGCGAGGTCAAAAGCTTGAGGTTAAGCTTATTGAGATTGCTGAACAGGAAGTATGTATCTCGCCCTCTCTGACGATCTTGCTAATGAAATGTTATCAACATGTTGGAATTATATTTCTTCTCTTTACTTGCACATTAATTGATGGAAAAAACTGTAGGAGGCTGATGAATTTATTATTGGACTTCCTAAATCATGCGACGGAAAAGAGACACCTCAGTCAAACAAAATTCGAAGTATTGCCGGAAGGGTGGCAACCCGGGCAGCTGAAAGGTGAAATACACCGAATGGTTGTTTGTCCCTCCTATGTCTTCCTTTCTGTTCTGATACTGCTTTTAGTTTAGGGGCTGGAGAGTTTACTTGCATGATGAACATGGGACAACAGCAGAAGCAGAAAGCCATATGATTTCCAAGTATTGTTGTCCTGAACACTTACTTATGTTGTTTTTTGTTTAATATTGTTTCCATGGATTCTCTCCTATAAAATTTCATATATCTCCTTTATTAGTATTGTTAGAGAATCCCACATCGGAAAAAATCAAGGGACCTCACTCTTCACTACTCCTTCCATAGCCAATTGGTTTTGAGATGAAACCCCATATTATCAAATACGGTATCAGAGCCCATAAAGCCCATACGGGTATTCGGTCTAATAAAAAAAAAAAAAAAAGAGATCCGATCAAGAATGGTGAACCCAAAAGAGACACCATCTTGAGAGGGCATGTTGAGAATCCCACGTTGGAAAAACCAAAGGACCTCACACTCTTCATAAGATAGATGGACTACTCCTCCCATAGCCAATTGGTTTTGAGATGGAACTCCATACTATCAAATAATCAATCGATTCATTAGATTTCTTGGCTTGAAGATTGCGCTTGAGCATACATCGTTTTCGATGGAGGAGATATCGAGCCATTGGTGAATCCATAAAGTTTGTGAGCCTTCAGCATTGGAACAGATTGAAACTTCCTTGTGAGCCTTCAGCATTGGAACAGATTGAAACTTCCTGAGTGTATAATTAATTTGTAGAAGCTAGACGGATTGAGATTGGGTTTGAAATATTTGTGTAAGAACGAAGGAGAACAGAGATCTTTGGAGGAAGAACTTCCAGCCATGGTGATTGAAGGATGGAGGATCGAAAATGACGGGAGTCGAAGAAGAAGCTCTGATACCATGAAATCTTTCATATAAAACTAGTGAAAGAATATTTTCCTCATTAATTTAGAAATAACTATTTGGGTGAGTATTTATAGAAACTCACACTTACACAGCAGAATTAATAAAACTGACTAACAGACTTAACAAAAATTAAAACCAATAACTAATATTTTCTGACATACAATTATAGTTAGTGTGGATTCTGTAGCCTGTAAACTATATTCCACTTAATGGATTGTTATTCAACATAGTCCCCTATTGATTTATTCATTTTCTTTGAGGGTTTTGATGACATTGATTTTAGGGGTTTGTAGAAATGATAGACTACCATGTGAAGATTCTTAGACTAGTGACGAACTAAAGCTGATGTTAATATCTATTCTCTACCATATTTTGGCATTAACTTCATGAATTTATCAAGGTGATGCAGACAAATTGGTTGTTAATTGCTATGGTATAATGTATTATTGGGATTTAAGAAGCACAAATATGGATATGAGACACGGATACGACATGACACCGACACGACAACACGTCATTTTCTAAAAATTTAAGACATGGGCACGGCAAGGACACACTTACTAAAACATATATTTTTTTAGAAATATATACCATTTTTAAATAAGAAGGAAATTCAAAGTCAATGAGTGTATTTCCATGCTTAAAAAATTAGTTTGATGTATTTCGCTCTCAAATTTTATTATTTTTGTCATATATGTGTTGACTTAGTATATGTAAGAACTGTTTGATGCATGTCTACCAAATGTTGGTCCTATTTTGAATTTATACAACTAGTGTCTAACACATGGATTGTCCTAAAAAGTGTCTGATACGTGTCCAACAAGCGTTGGAGTGTCCAAATGTCCGACATAGGATACACTAACCAAACTAAAGTGTCCGTGCTTCTTAGATTGGGATAGGTAGAAAGGGAGGAGATGAACACTGAGATAAGAAGGTAGGAAAAGCTTATCCCAAAATTTAATATATGGCTTGAGGATTCAATAGTCAAGGAGGTGGTGGTGACCACATTCTGTTTTAAGTGCACAAAATAAAACGTTTAGTTGCAGACTAGTGTTGAACCAACTCCCAAGGATTTATGAGGCCTGAATTTTACCAAGAGGCAATGGGATGCAATGATCTAGTGTTTGTGGTATAGACTTGTTGATCATAGCTCTTACTCTGTGGCTTGATGCTTGCAAAGCACTCCTTTGATATTTATGGCTGGAAAAGAACAACGGGATTTTTTAAGAGAAATATGAGGAGTGAACAGATTTGTTGGATTTAGTGCATCCTCTTGGATCTCCATCTCTTTACACAATCCTTTTTTTTTCCTTTTTAATTACTCTGATTTTCTATCTACAACTAGTTTGAAACCGTTGTGGAATCTCTTTGGCTCGGCTGGAGGATGCCTCACTGTCTTTGGTGCACTCTTCCAATCAATTGGAGTTCACTGTTTCCTATTATAAAAAGAAGAGGAGAAGAGAATTTGACAAAGGCAAACAAAATCTGTAATAGCCGTGTTTTTTAAAGCTTGAGGCTCAATAAAGTGCAATAATCATATGGAGCTTAAGCACAAGATGCAAAGAAAAGTGCAGATTTTTAGATAAAGAAGAGAAAACATAGTTGAAGTGGAAATATGAAAAAAAAAACCCTAAACACAAGGAATTTTGCATTTAGGCTTGGTAAATTTGATTTTTTTAGTTTATAAAGAAGGAAAACCTTAATTATTATTATTTTTAAAATCCCCCAGGCCTAGAGCTTTTTGCTTAGGGCTTCACAAAAGGTGCACGCTTTATTTTGTGAGCCTCACGTAGCACTTGAGAAGGCTTTTAAAGCATTGTGTAAGAGGAAATGAATACCTTTGATGGAAAGCTGGATTTTTTTTTATTGCAATCGAGAAAATAGATGTTAAAACATCTTATAGTTCATCTTTTGCTGCAATCTCCGTCCTTTGCTTCTTTTCTGGAGAATTGGTGGCATAACAACCCTATTAGTGGTTGTGGTCATAGTCTTCTACCGAAGCTCAAAGGTTGTAAGTTGGCTCTTTAAGCATGGAACTCCTCCACCTTTGACTGTCTCTTATATGAAAACTAATCTCCAGAAGACCCTAGCTACCCTCAATTTTTTTGGAAGAACAAAGGTCTCTAGATCCTCCATCTTTCCAAAAGCACATTGAAATTAGAGCAGAGCTTTTCTAGTCCAAGTAGTGAATTAGAGCAGAGCTTTTCTAGTCCAAGTAGTGAATTAGAGCAGAGCTTTTCTAGTCCAAGTAGTGAATTAGAGCAGAGCTTGCTTTCTATATATGTGATCTCCTTAAAGAAGGAAACATCTATTACTGAATTGTGGAATTCCCCTGGGCTTCTTGAACCATTTGGCCTAGAAGAAACCTGACAGAATTGGAAATCGAGGACTGGGCCAGACTATCTGAGGTTTAACACCGTCTGGAAATGAAAATACTGAAAGAAGGTATAATTCTTTTTTTGGGAACTCAGTCTCCACTGCTTAATTATCGGGGATCAGCTCCAACGAAGATCCCCATGTTTGATCATCTCTCCAAGCTGTTGTCCTCTGCAAAAATGATGCAGAAACACAAGTTTCAGCACATGGCCCTTGGCCAGATCCATATGCAATGTTTTTTTCCTGAAGACTTTTGGTTGGAACCCTGCCATCCCTTTTCACATTTGAGATCTCTCCATCACGCTTATTGGCATCCCATTAGCGAGGGGCAAAAAAAATCCTTTGGCTAAACATCATTCGGGCTATTTTGTGGTGTCCATATGGCTTGAAATGAATTCTCACATCTTCACAGATGAATAGCATGATTCTCAATCTCTCCTCTCTTCAATTATATACATCTCTCTTGGTGTAAATTAGATTCTCCATTTGTAATTATAGTTTATCATCCCTTCTAGCTCATTGGAATAGGTTTTTGTAATCCTATCGTTAGTAGTCCACAATCTTTTTTCTTTGTGTGTGAGATTTCTTCATAACAATGAAATGTTTGTTTCGTATTTAAAAAAGAAAAAGAGAGAGAGAGAAATACATATGATGCTTAAGGAAAGAAGATTTCATATGGAGATTGGAGGACCATAAGGATCCGTGTTCAAAGTTGCACCAGCCAACTTTGGTCCCCAGTTTTGAGGTTACCAAACTTCAAAAGAAAAGATAAACTTGCAGACATTTGTTCTACTCTAATATTTTCACCGGACATTTGTCTCCACTGAATGCTATTGAGATCATCTGTTGAATGACGTGAATGATGGAGAACCTAGTCAATGACTAGGAATTCTGATACTCATGCGAACTTCTATATGAAACTAATGGAGAATTGACTTGTTCCTTGTGAGGGGTGTTGCATGGATAGTGACACATTTTTGTCCCCTGTAGTCATTGATGTTATCAGTTTCCGTTTGGTTTATTGTACTTACAGCCCGTTTGGTTTGAGGGCATTGAGGATGGAAATGGACTTGGGATGACCATGCCCATGTTTGTTTGAAGATGATGAAATTTATTCCTAGGAAAAGGGTTTTCCCAGGCATCACTTAACAAGGTAAGGGAGGGTTTTTCCATCCCCTTGAAAAAGATGGGTTTTGTTAAAACCCAGGCATCATTTGGTTTCTCTTCATTTTCTTAATTTCTTTTTTCAATTTGTTATTTTTCATTCCCTCTTCATCTGTTATTTCCTATTTCCATTTCTTCAATTTCTTCTGCGTTTATTAAAATATATATTCTTACTAAAATTAAATTACTAATGATGAACTTAATTAATTACAAAAATGATTAAGTATTAAATTGTAATTAATCTGACTTTAATTAAATATATAATTGATTAGTTTTAATTATAAATACTCAATTTTCAAATATTTATAATTAAAATTTTTATTGATTCTTAATTAATTAATTTTTATCAATATATTGAATGATATTTATTATTTAGTTAATTAATTTATTGCAATGATATAAGATTGTAATACTTAATTAAATAAATTGAATATAAACATAATCTTTGTTCATAAAATTTTGATAGCATTTTTCATGCACAACTAAACACAGTCACCTTTGAATCCAGACATCACATTTTTAGACATTCTATTTTTAGGCATCATTTATTTTCAGACATCTATTGAACCTTAAACCAAACGGCTCCTTAATGGAAGAGTAGAATGGAACAATTTTCATTTAAAATGGGCCTTGCGGGTATTTTTAGATTTTCATTATGCAAATTTAGATGCATTGTTCACATAAGAAAAAATAAATTGTTATTCCACTAGTATAGAAAATACGGTTCTCTCTCACAGTAAAATCGCATCTCTCCCAAACCCTGTCCGTTCAACAATTATGGTTAGACTGTTTGTTGCATCAAATGGAAGAACTCTATGTAATCTTTTAAACTTGGAGTTGGCTTTCCTCCACTTTGTAGTTTCAATAGTCTATGAAATTGGTTGATTATCCTCTTTGTATCAATAGATCTATACTTTTCTATATGGGTTGGTCACATATATCACGTATACCAATCAAAGAAGATATGAATATGGAAAATTGACCTTTCGATTTTTTCTTCAGGGGGCTCAATAAATCTACTCGGCAGAAGAAGATTGATGCCTATGCTGCAATGGTAAAGTGGTGAATATTCTCATATGTTTTTTTAGCATTGGACGATAATAAATGCAACAATCCATTTCAGGCGCTTTTTTTAGAAAAATTATTTTCTCACGTTTTACGTTATTTGACGCAGATGGTACTAGAGAGATATTTTTTCATGTCGGGCGAGGGAACCGAACTTGTAGTGCCTAAGAGTCTAATCTTACAAGATAAACTTATCGAGGGACCACCTACAGACCCTGACTTTAAGGATTGAGGATACCACCTACAGGCCCTGACTTTAAGGATTGAGGATGTGCATCAGACAAGGAAAAAATAAACTGGGAGAGGCCCTCGGTCAAAAGTCGGGAAATTACTGATGGTTTTCTTGAGAGAAAACACTACTGCTATCAAACAAAGGTATTTTATTTCTGTTGAAGTGGAAGAGAGCCGCTATGGCACTAACGACATAGAAATAGATGGTACATTGAGACGAGGGTACTTCCTCAAAACATGGTCACGGAGTTAGGTGAAAGAGATACCTTCCTTATGAAGGTTCATTCGAAGGTAGTGAGTGATGGTCGTGAGATGGTACATTTGATGTTATATCTTTACAACCTTTTCAGAATCTCCTCACACATTGAATTCATTTAGACTTCGGTTAGTTAAGGGCAGGATTTTCTTTGGTCCTTTCTATTACTATAGGCACCTTTGCACTTGTGCCTGTCCTTGATCAGAAAAGTAGCGGAAAAAAGGGTGCTGACGAATCTCATATGTATTGGTTGAAAATTTTCTTAACAAATAAATTAATCTACTCCTTGATTAGAGATGTGCCCGTCATAATGAAATTTTAAAATTGTGCTTTGCTAGTTAATACTATGGAAAAGATTCTCACTGCATTTAGACCTGTATAGGAAGTTGGCATGTAATCAGAATTGCGATGAAATGTTAAAACCAGTATTGGAATGAGATCTTGAAGTGTAAAAACGGTAGGAAAGAGCATCAAGTTGAAAATGGTGGGATGAAATATAATAGAAATTACAAACTGAGTCTAAAGCCTTCAATCCAAACATAGGTTTGGATTACAACCTATTACAAACCCGACCTTTGAGAGTCCTTGGGTTGGTATCTTTGTGCTTGAAAATTCTTCATCCCTCCTGCGTTAAAGTTAATCATGGCTCTAGTATCCTTTTCTAGTTTACCTTTGGAGGGGAGGGTATCACTCATGGAAAGACATCCGTTCTTCAATATCTCTCTTCCAGGAAGCTTCTCACTGTTACAGAGGCTTGGGATTTAACAAATGGGTACTGCTTTGAACAATTTACATATAATTTAATGACAGCACAAGGATTGGATATCTTTGCTCACTGTCCTGGATTTGTTCTTATGTTTTGGCATTGAACATAGGATGTAGAATCTTAACAATAATGGACAGTACATATACGACTCAGTCTAGATGGCTGTACCTTTTACAGTCTGTCCAGAAAGTTGGAATTTGTCAAGTACATAAGCATAGGCAATGTTTTTCATGAGGGGACTTTTCACTCTTCTAAGAATGCGACATTCAAAATTAGCCAGGAAATCATATCGGAACTTCCAAGAAAATATTTTTCTTTTCTTTATATCCTCTTGCAGGGGAACAAAGCTATAGAAATCTCGTGATTTTCTGCCAAATTGTGATGTACACTCTATGATACCCCAGTCTCCATTTTGGTGAAGGCCCTTTGTGTTTAAGATAATGCCCAGTGTAAAACTATCTAAACCTAAGCTTGGGGCTTTGTTTATGGTAAAAAACATGGTAGGAATGGTCAAATTGAACATAGCTAGAAGTACTAATTACCATTTCAAAAGTTGATAGTTAAATTTGTAAAGATAAAAGAAATGCTAGAAATAATCTCATACAAACTTTTTTTTTAAAGATTTTTTAAAATGTTATTTTAAAAAACAAACATGTGCAACGTTTGTGTTACAAGTGTCATCAATGTTTGTGTTATAAGTGTCATCTTGGAGACAAGGGTTTGCTTTCTTTCTATTCACACAATTGCATTATGTTTAACCTCCAAACTAATAAGTCTAAGAGCGATGATTTCTAGTACGGTTTTCACAGTTCATATTGACGAATAATAGTTGCATTGTTAGCTCGCTCTTCCCCTTTCAATATATTGTTAAATTCCCATTACTCATTGAAAACCCTTCACGACTGTTATAGTCAAGGTTGACTCACCTTTGACTTCTGAACAAGTCCCCGTGTTTTTAAGATGGATGCCATTTTTACAAGGTCTCATACTGATGGCAAATTTTATTGAGAGAACTACTTCATAAACAATAATCTAAACAATCCTCGAAGAGATAGTTGATTAGTTGCAGCTATCGATTACTTTGATCTTTGATCGGTCATTCTCATTATCCATGACGTTCCTACCTCAGCTAATTAGATGATAAGGATTTGATTTAAATAATTTGTTAAAATAAAATAAAATAGGAGAATATACACATGGCTTTACCGAGCAATTGAAAAGTTGTTTGCTCTAGGTAAATCTGTGATTGAAATTACACGTGGATAAGAAATTGGAAGCTTGTTAATTTTTACACTCGTCCATTTACTCAGTTTAATTTTAGTTGTGATTACAACTCAAAAACCCTTTTTTCATGTTTACAAAATTTGATTCAACTGTTAAAAACTAATTTGATTGATTCGACCTAGTTCCACTATTTCTACAAGAGAAGAATTTGGAGGGCTTCTACAACCAAACTACAAAGCTTTTAATAAAATTATCAATTATAAAAGGTTATCAAAGGTTGAGAAAATTTCTCTGAATTATTCTTCCATTCCTCTCGCACCAGAGATGCTAGAAGAAAACCTGGTTTATAGCCAGTCAGAAAATTTTGCCCACACCATGGAAAGGGTGAACCACAAATAACTTAAGCCAGAATAGTGGATACGTCGTTCACCAAAACCATGGGCCAAGCATAAGCTTCAAGCGCTGTTTGAGAAGCAAAAGGGCAATGTACAAAAAGATGGAAATGATGTTCTGAATTAGAAAAAAACATCACACAAATACCAGAAAAGGGAAATGTACGACGAATACCAAAAAAGTAAAAGGGCATTGTACAAAGAGATGGCTAGGATACTGAGTTAGAAAAACACATCACACAACATGGAGGACAGGGTGAACTGTGGCATTCTCCTTTGTATCAACGGCCTATAGTAATTTTACAAAGTTCAACAAGACTGATATCACATAGGAAAAATGTTATTTCTCTTCGGGTAATCATCCATCCAAATCACCAAATAAAAATTGTTCGGACTACGACTAATTCATGGGTGACATTGCCCATGAGACTTTTAATTGTAACTTTAGTGGGTCAGGAGGCCATATCCAAGAGTTGTTCATGGACCTTAAAATGATAGGCGAAAGGTGGGTAAGACTGGACCATTTAGACCTCCAAATCATAGATTTTGGTGAAGACCCCAAGTCCCAAGCAACTTGTGAACTATTCCAAGTGGGATTGTAACATCGGGGCAAGTGTACGACCATAAAAGTCTTGGAAAAACCATAGCAATAACCCCACAATTCAACTAGGAGTATGGCAAAAAGATGTGTGAAAACCATTCCCGAAATATCTTTGAACTCGTTCAGCAAAAATATCTGTAGTAGAGCAAATAAAATGTCAATGAGCATTATAAGGGTTCTTAAAGTGTGTGGTGGGCATAAAAGATTAGTCTCGGACTCAAATTTCAACATCTTCCCCAAAAAAATTAAATATTAAAGAAAAAGGAACAAATACAAAATTAGAATAGCATAATAATACATTGGCACCGTAACCAACTATTTACTGCATGCAGCTTGGCATCCAGCTTAAAACAATGGTGAGATACCAAATAACACGAAACATAATTGATGTCAAAAAAAAAATTCAATTTACCATAAGATCGAACGATTTTCATGCTATAATGGGTCTGAGTTCGAGGGTATTCTTGTTTCAATGTATGTTCCATGAAAAAGAAAAGCCCATCTTTGAGGCACATATTGGCAATCAAGTCCCAGCTTCAACTGAAAACAGATGCAAATTGTTAACGAATGCAATATAGGATCATTTTTTTCTGAAACAGATGCCAACTATAATTTGAACATGAACTAATATACACCTATAAAACTGACCAAACAAAAAGCAACTAGGATGTATACATTGGCTTGCCTGCCTGATAGAAAAAAGCTCCCAAGTTCAAACCCTGCTGGATAGTTTAAACTTTTAACAGTAAGTTGTAAAACATTGAAAAGACTCCAGTAAAGGGTAACACTAACAAAGATTCCCGGAAAATGACCAACTAGAAATAAAAGAAAGCACAATTAAATTAGAATTCCAATTTGGTTTTCATATCTGGTGCACATGATAGCAAATTCTGGGGTTAGCCTCACCTAAAGATTGTAGAAATGTTTTTTTGGATCAGAAATAATTTCGTCGACGAATGATTATCCAAAGAGTACAATAGGAATATACCAAAAGGGATGTTTCCCGTATACAATACAAAAGCAGAACCCAATAGGACCAAAGATTGTAGAAATTATGAAAGAGGTTCGTTTTAATCCCCACATTAACAGATAGAGGAAGAAGTTTAATGACCAGCCAATATTTTGGCAATCCTGTTAAGCTGGCTTGTAACAATCAGGATAGTTTTCTTTATATAAAAAAACAGCTGTATGAGAAATGTCCCCAAATGTGACAAAATGGAGGTTCAGAAACAGGAGGATTCTTGGGTTTTTTGTACGGATGACTTCATTTGGGAGGCCCAAATGAAAAATGGCCTCCTGGAGAGAAAGTAATGGAAAGTGGCCTTCTACTTGCATCATAAGCATGCGATTTTACCAATTCGCCCCTGAGATGCACCCCTCGCACCTGTCAATATGAATTTACTCGATCCTTGATGGCTCATCACATGTTTCTCGATGTACGGTCACTCAATACCTAGCTTCATGGTCACTCGATACGACTGCAATCGATACGTGTATACTCGATCATATTAACGTCATACTCGATGCTCAATTTACTTTATACTCAATTATTTTGAATTATCCATGCCACTCGATACGGAACCTGTTTTGTAGTTAATGCTTATATACGAATATGCACAAATTGGGAAATTTTCTGACCATATACATGGTGAATTTCAAATCGATTTCCTGAGATGTGAAGTAATTTTTTTTAATTAACTAAGAACAAACAAAACTAAAACACAAAAGATAAAGTCGGGATCACTTTCCCTTCATAAAACCTAATTTTCTTGACGAAGATCAAGTTATAAAGGCATTGAGATCATTTCACTATATTGTCTCACCTCAAATAAGTAAATGTGCTTTTTCCTGCTCATTTTTTTTTTTTAACTTTTCTGACGATTTGGGAGACATACAAACGTAGTGAAGAGAACGAGTGAGTGTGTACTGATACATGCAAGTAGCTCTCAGTGGAGTGAAGATGAGGGGAGAGAGCTATAAAACAATAAGCATCGAGTTGAGAATACCGAACATCGAGTATTTAACAATTACCTATTTTCCTAAATGCTCATTTTTTGTATTGTTTTTCTTGAAGGATGGATAAGTATATATTCTTACGTTATGGTGGTATGTGGGACAACATAAAAGAATGCTATACTGGAGGCCATTTAAAGGGTGTGCTAGTTCCAAGCACATTGACGTACAATGAGCTGGTAAATCTTGTATATGATATCATGCAAGTTAGTTCGACAGAGTTCAAGATTATAATGAGGGTGAAATATAAGAGGGATATCGATTCTCCTCCAGTATGCTTAATGGACGATGCTGATGTTAAATTTCTCCTCTCAGAGTACGATCGTACTAGACTGCAAGTATTTGTAAGTCTTGAGGAAATCGAAAAATTCATCGCGGGACTCATTCCTAACCTCTTCCTCTTCTATCATCGCATTCTCATTTACACATGTCCCAACATCTTTTATTGTCACATTCGGATGCAATACATTCGCTATATTAACATCAATGTTTTCGTTTTCCAGTGAGACAACCAACGGACAAACATCATGCTCATTTACATCACCTTCACACATGGGTTGGTCTGATTTCTCTGGGTAATCAAATTTTCCCGCGATGAATTTTTTCGATTTCCTCAAGACTTACAAATACTTGCAGTCTAGTACGATCGTACTCTGAGAGGAGAAATTTAACATCAGCATCGTCCATTAAGCATACTGGAGGAGAATCGATATCCATCTTATATTTCACCCTCATTATAATCTTGAACTCTGTCGAACTAACTTGCATGATATCATATACAAGATTTACCAGCTCATTGTATGTCAATATACTTGGAACTAGCAAACCCTTCAAACGGCCTCTAGTATAGCATTCTTATGTGTCATCCCATATACCACCATAACGTAAGAATATATATTTATCCATCATTCAAGAAAAACAATACAAAAAGTGAGCATTTAGGAAAATAGGTAACTGTTAAATACTTGCTATACTCGCTACTCGATTCCACAATTTGAGCTTCAGATTCCTCCTTCTACAAACTTGTTTATAAATGTCTTCATTCTCTTACCTTAAAATTTGAGCTTCAAATTCCTCCTTATCAGCCCAGAAACCTTCAAACTTCACACCTTGCTAACGATCACTCGAGAGCTTGAACTACTTGGGGAAACTTCCGATTTCAACTCAGTTTCTTGGGAAATTGCTTCTGGCAGCCCAAAGTCATCATTCACACACTTCGAACTTCAAATCAGCTCAAGAACTTCCCACTTCGCACGAGTCAAAAGGCCAAACCGAGAGCTTCTTCTACTTCTTTCTTTTTATAGTTAAGGATGCATGCCTCAAATCAAGCTTAAGGTGTCAGCTAGCCCACTAAGTGGGATTAATTTCCCTAACCTCGACAGCTGGCCCACCAAGGTGAGTGATTAAGCTAAAATCTTTCACTAGCTCACCAACGCATGACTTTTCCTTCACCTCCCATCCGTGCATGGCTCACTTGATTGCATGCCCAGCTCGACCAATGCATGTGCTTGCTCCATCAGCACTTGAGGCACGCACCTCTCTAACCTCAGCGCATGCTTCAATGCCTCCTCATGCCAACGCCTAGACTAGTGGCCGTCACATGGCTTCATTCTTGGTCATCACTTAGCCAATGCACACTTAGACCTTGCCTCTACAGAGCCTTGCCTCAACTCATGTCTTACGCCCCTCCTAACCTTGTTAGATGCATATGGTTGCCGCACACCCACCTTGGTCATCAAGCCTACTTAGCCCCAACGTATGGCCCATACTTAGCCACATTCTTCTTCCTACAAGGCACACACGCTTCCTTTACCCGAGAGCCCTATACTTCAACACTTCGAATATTTTCTTCATCCCTTACCATTCTCAAGCCTTTTCCCTACATCAGTAATACTTAACATAAGTTAACCATTCTTAACATATTAATCAGCATACTTAAGTAGGAAAAACAAGGCACAGGATTCACATTTTTTCTTTCTATATTTGTAAAAGATCTTCCTTCTATATAAGAAGACCTAATCTGCACATATTCAATAAGAAAAAGGAGATTAATATTTCTATTCCTCCAATTTCTACACTTCATATGCCACCACCAAAACACATTTGTTACCAAACCCTTTTCCCTCCATAATTTCTCCCAAAGTGATGCAGACTACGAATTTTGGAGAATTCTTAGAGTAGAAATATTATTCATTAGTTGTTCATACATGAGGGAACGACTCCTATTTATAGAGTTTTCATACAAATGAGGTAAAAAGGGAATTAACCTAGACTTTTACCCAATTACCCAATTAGGCCCACTCTTCTTACATCATTCTACCCCTCCAAAGAGAAAACTCATTCTCGAGTTTAAAAAAAATGAATCAATCAAGAAATAAAATAAACTCATTCAACAGAGTAGGGTCAAACCAACCTCCTACATCTTAAACAAAAATGTTATGAAAAAAGTCCAAGACATAACCAATTTGATGTAGACCACGAATTTGGAAGAATTTTTTAAAAAGAAATATTATTCATTAGTTGTTCATACATGAGGGAATTGACTCCTATTCAAAGAGTTTTAATAGAAGTGGGGTAAAAAGTGAATTAACCAAGACTTTTACCCAATTACCCAATTAGCTCCATCTTCTTACATCACAAAGACTCCAAGTCCACTCCATTGTATGTATTTTCTGAGTTTAGTTCGAAGATCCACCCTTTCTTATTTCCTACTCTATAATCTTCTGTAGCTTCATTTTAGCTACATTTTCCACTAAAGTTGACTAAAATTTGTCTTTTCTCATTGAATGCATTTTCATTAGAAGAAACTTCATTTTAATTAGAAGAATTAGTATGACACAATATCTCAGTATTTCCCATAATATTTTGGCAAGAATTTTATAAGTGATGAGGTCAACTAGTCGATTCCTTCACCAGTCAACTAGTCGATTCCTTCACCATCCACGCTTTCTACTTTTTCGGTACAAGAAAATGAATACATTCCAAAATCTAAGAGTAAATTCCATCGTAAATTCATCCAGACCTGGAGCCTTACATCTTCCTAACTTGCCTTATTTCAATTGCCCTCAACAATAGAGTTGAAGATAGTGATATCTGTTTTTTCTTTTTTTTTAAGAAATAATAATGATAATAACAAATAAAGTCAAACTTACCCAAAGAAGTAAAGGAAGTCCATCAAAAGGTTCCCAAAGTTCTGCAGGGACATTGAATTAGGGAAAGTTTAAATTCATAACCTCCATTAGATATGCCCAAGGAGAGAAAACAACACCGATTTAAAAAATTAATACAAGCCTCAAGATTTTAATATTGTTGGTATGTACATGCATCAGAACTGCAAAATTATGAGAACTTACGATTGCTTGGTACAAAGTACAAATGTAATAAAGAATCGGAAATGATCCTAAATGGAGACAAATTTGACAAAACGAAAACAAAAGATATGTCAATAAACTGTTTTGGATCTCAACAAGTAAGAAAGGATGAGTTTCCTTACCCACGGTAAAGGGATAACCATCATCTCCTCATTGAGATGACAACCACGATCAAAGAAAAGACTTTAGCGGGGACCAAATGATGATTGCCAACTGAATGACATTAAACAGTTAGAACGAAAATGAACTCTGCCAAAAAAATCTAAATAAATGATAAACACGTGCTCAATCTTGAAGTAATAGAACTTTGTTTGTACCTCAATTGTCGCAGACATAAACTTACTGCCAAGTAAGCAAGTGGACGAACCCTCACCACTTCTTAGGTCCTCCAGAGTAGCTAGGTTTGATCCTACGTATGATCAGACAAGCATAAGTTCTTAATGATCTTTTTCAGTAAAACAAAAATTGCACACAAGAGGGTTCTAGTATTCTCTCCTTTGAAAGTGTAAATTTTACAGGCATCTTGAAAGTTTGATCCAAATGAATTCCCACTAAAGAATTCGAAGTGGGGACCCAAATGATGATCACATAACTGAACATTATATAGGAAGTTACTATGAAATAGTGGACCATGGAGACTAAAAAAATTAATGGTAATCTCGGAGAAAGCCACAGAATTTAGCACATACCCTACTGACATGGAGCAGCACTTCGACCTAGTTGACAAGTGAACAAACCCATCATTACATAGGTCCTAATTGAATGATAAGATAAGATTCCATGGGACACACATTATCCTACAATTCATAAGTACTTCCTAAGATGCTTTTGATCTCCTTCAATTGATGTAGCCCATAAAAACACTTTGATGAAGAGTATCCAAACAATCTTCTTTTTCGTTTTAAAAGGTTGACCCATCAAAGATAAAGGAAGATCCCTAGGTCATTTGGTAGAACTGTATAGCCCATCTTCAGGATGAAAGATTTTCCTTACAAAACAAGTTTGCAAAGCTACAAGAGAGGAAAATATGGCTCTGTGACTCTGCACTCTTCTTGCACAGCAAACGCCATTGTGGGGAAATGGACATATTAGACATCTGCATTGAAGCTATTCAAAGGTGTTAATGACTCGGTGGTGTAAACCAAATATTGCAGAGAAATCAATATTATTCAATGAGTTCCTTTCAACAAATGGCGTCCTTTATATGGGAGAAAAACCACGAACAAAATATACCTAAAACAAAACAGCCTTCCAACTAAAACAAATAGACCCTCACAGTAAAACATAAACCAGCGGTAAAAAATAAAAAAAATAAGAAAAGTAATTAACAACCAAATAAACTACATCACTAATAGAACTTCATCTTTTTGGGGTGGTCACTCCATATTCCATGTAGATTTGTATAGAATGTTAAAATTCACTTTTCAAGCCGATGCCATTAAGAATTTAGTAGAGAAGAATCCGTTGCTATCAAGCTTCCAGCAAGGATTCAGTAAGGAAGGCATTAGGTTAGATCATTCTTCAATTTGAGCATCCTTTAGGTTTCTTCTCATCTTTAGAACGCAGATTTCAGCTTCTACCTTCGAACCATCGTTAACCAAGGCTTGGTTATTGTTTGATTTTCTTTCTTTTCTCTTGTAATATTAGATGGTTATTATGTATACATTTATCATTTATGTTTGTAATATTCTGTAATACTTTTTTTCTTTATTGGTTGATCGTCTTTCTTCTATATAAGAAGACCTTGTATTTGATTCATAACAAAGAAGAATAACTTACACTATTCTCTTCTAATTTCTACTTGGTATCAGAGCAGAAGGAAAAAGAAAACCAACCTTTAGAAACCCTAGGCACTGCTGGCAACCAGGTCGAAACCCTAGCTGTCATCCTAAAATGGAAATCTACTTTCGACACTTTCTCCATGTTAGGCAGCTTCTATTCCTTTAAGCCGATTTGAGTGTGTTCACGACCGATTTAGTCGTGGTTGTTTGTCCTTTCTCTCGTGGGTTCATCGTCAAAAGCCATCCTAGCCACTGCCGAGTCACTGACAGCCATCGTACCGGCCATCGCTCCGCCGAACGTTGTCGCATTCATCGTCGGTCGCCAATCGCTTGAAGGGTGTATGCCCATTCGATTGTTTTGCGTCTCTAATCATAGTTTTCGGGCTTAGAGAGATATGTGCTCGTAGATCAATTGGCAATTTAAAACGGGTGATTGCTCTGATTCGGTTAGATCAAGTTGGCTTGGTTCAATTATAGCTGGTTTGGTCTGCCTCAATTATAGCTGGTTAATTTCTGGTTTATTTTAAACTGGTTTGGTCTGGTCAGTTCATCCGGTTTGCCTCAATTTGGTTCAAGTCTGGTTTGGTTCTATTCACATTTGTGGTTCAATTCAAAGTTTTTTCTAGTGTGAGTGAATTATTCTATTCTAATTTCAAGTTGTTGGTTGCTTACTTAAGTTACCTCATTATAGAACAAATTCATCAAAACTCTTACACTGTCGCAAACCATTTTTTCATCTCATAATCTTTGTGTTTCCTTGGCACATGTAGGTAACTATCTTCCAGCCTTTTCTAGCAATAGTTCATCCCCTTAGATCATTGATCCAAAAGCCACTGATCACATGACTGGTTTATCTCACCTTTTTGATTTGTACTCTATTTCTCATAAAAATTAAAAAATTAAAATTGCCGATGGCAATTTCTTTTCTACTGTGGGAAAATGAACCATTAAATTGATTGATACTCTTTCTTTGCAGTCCGTTCTCCATGTTCCTAAACTAGCATGTAACATGTTATCTATTAATGAACTTTGTCGAGATTCTAACTATCATGTTATTTTCTTTGATTCTCATTGTATCTTTCAACATCAGGAGTTAGGACAGCAAATTGGGGGTACTAGGATGCTTGATGGTCTCTACTACTTTGATCGAGGTTTTTTTAAGTAATAAAATAACTCAAGGCCTTAGTAGTATTAGTTCTCTTTCGGATCATGAACAAATCATACTTTGACATCGTAAATTAGGACATCCCTATTTTCACTATCTTAAACACATGTTTCCAAATTTGTTAAAAGAATATGGATTATTCTTCTCTTCACTGTAGAAATTGCATTTTTGCAAAAAGTCATCGATCCACATGTTATAAGATATATTTAAATTATAGTCGTCCTTTATTGTAATTTTGTATATCCTAGATCAGGGTTTCTCATTCTCCTATATATATGTACCTTTTATCTAACTAAATGATAAGAAATTCATTCTCCAAAAGTACAGAGTACATGGTATCAGAGTCATTCTTTGTTTTGGGGTTTAGAATATTCTTTGAAGGCTTTGTGAGTTAGGATTTGAATTTGGGTCTATCACTTCTATTGGTCATTTGATGACACCGCCCACCTCAAGAGGAGCGTTGCTGCCGTCCGACTCAGTTTACCGTCGCCATTCACCGAAACATCCGCATGTGAGTCACACGCACCACCAATTCGGATCGCTCCGTCGCCACGTGTCGGCACGTGGGAGTGCGTGAGGACGTCTTCTTTGCTTCCGTCAGTTGGGTTCGTCTCGGGTTAGCCTTTCCAATCCATCTGTGCCTTTAGTTCTACCAACATCTACTCGAGTGTAAGGCGGTTTGGAAAATACCCTTTTGTTCCTAAGGTTTGTGACTGTTTTGCTCTCATTTGGGACTGTTTTGCTCTTTGATTTACCTTGCTTTTGATTCTAATTTGTTTAATTCCCTTGTGGGATCGTGTGTTGGTTCATAATGGATGAGATGGAGCCTATGGTTGTATCCGATGTAATTCCTTTAGCATCAAAGATAGTAGAACATAAGTTGAATGGAGCTAATTACTATGATTGGCATCGCACTATTCATTTTTATTTACTTAGTAGTGATATGGATGATCATGTGACTGAGAATCTACCACAAGATGATATGAAAAAGGCTTGGCTTCGTATGACGTTCGACTTTATCTTCAGATTAAGAATTCAATTGAAAGTCAGGCTGTTGATTTGGTAAATCAATGTAATTCTGTTAAGGAACTCTTAGAGTTCTTAGAATTTTTGTACTTGGGAAAAGAACATGTCCATCAAATGTTTGAAGTTTTATGCAATTCTTTCGAGCCGAACAGAAAGCAGAATCTGTTACAAGCTATTTATGGGGCTTAAAAAGACAGCTATTGAACTTGCCTTATTGTTACTTTTTAGCCTAGATGTCAAAGTTCAACAATCCCAACGAGAAAAGATGGCTGTTATGATATTTCTGAATGGACTTTCACCTGAATTTGGAATGGCTAAAACACAGATTCTTTCTGATTCTAAGATTCCATTGTTAAAGGAGGTCTTCAGTCATGTTCTTCGTATTGAGAGCTCTCAATCTGGTTCGTCTATTTCTCATCCTAGTAGTACTCTTTTAAGCAAGAATAATAACTCTCGGATTACTCCAGGAATGACCGACAATTTTCAGAAGCCTAGTTATGATAATCGAAAATCAGATTCTTAGGAGATTGTTTATCACTATTGTCATAAGCCAAGTCATCTGAAACGTGATTGTCGAAAATTGTTGTACAAGGCTCAACGATCTCAACATGCTCAGTAGCTTCCACCAGTGATATGGCCGAAAAATCTATTACCATCTCTGTTGACGATTTTGCTAAATTTCAAGAATCCTTGCAGGCATGTTCTTCATCGAACCCTACTACCACCATTGCTAAGACAGGTAATTCAAAATGCCTCCTTACATCATCTACCAAGTGGGTCATAGACTCAGGTGCCACGCTCATAGACAGGTAATTCTAACTTATTTTCTACACCTTTGTCCCCCTGTCCCATCCCCATCTGCCACTTTGGCAGATGGATCCACCTCCTCTGTTCTTGTATCCGACACCATTCCTCTCACCCCATCTCTTTCTTTGTCCTCTGTATTACATTTGCCTCAGTTTCCTTTTAATTTGATTTCTATTAGCCAGTTTACACACGACCTTAATTGTTGTGTCTTGTTTTCTCCTGGTTATAGCTTGTTTCAGGATCGTCTGATGAAGAAGATTATTGGTAGAGGACATGAGTCGGGGAGCCTTTACATTTTTTACCACCAGATACCAAAAGTTGTAGCTTGCTCTAGCATTACATCCCCGTTTACAGTTCACTATCGTCTGGGTCATCCTTCTTTGTCCATGTTGAAGAAAATTTATCTTGAATTTCGTTCTTTGTCGTCTTTGAATTGTGATTCGTGTCAGTTTTCTAAATTTCATCGTCTTAGTTCTAGTCCTAGAGTCCATAAACGAGCCAACGCTCCATTTGAATTAGTTCATTATTATATTGGATCTTGTCCAGTTGTGTCTCAAACAGGTTTTCGTTATTTTGTTACTTTTGTTGACGATTATTCTGGTGTCTTGGTTATATTTAATGAAAAATCGTTCTGAGTTATTGTCTCATTTTTGTGCTTTTCTTGCTGAAATTCGAAATCAATTTAATGTCTCTATCAAAACCTAGCGTACTGATAATGTTGGTGAATATTTTTCTCATGTACTTGGATCTTACTTATGTGATCATGGCATCATTCATCAATCCTTTTGCACAGATACTCCATCTCAAAATGGAGTTGCTGAAAGAAAGAATAGACACCTCCTTGAAACAGCCCGCGCCTTATCCTTTCAAATGCATGTTCTAAAGCATTTTTCCTTTCAAATGCTGTGTCTACTGCTTGCTTCTTGATTAATAAAATGCCTTCCTCTGTCCTAAATAGAGAGATTTCTTATTGTACTCTTTTTCCTACGAAATCTTTGTTTCCAGTTGCTCCTAAGATCTTTGGTTGTGCTTGTTTTGTTCGAGATATTCGTCCAAATCATACCAAATTAGATCCGAAATCTTTGAAATGCATTTTCTTAGGCTATTTGCGTGTTCAAAAGGGTTATCATTGTTATTGTCCTACTTTGAACAGAAATTTCATATCTCCTAATGTTACATTCTTCGAAGATATACCCTTTAGTCCATCACCGTTGAGTCCGTGTCAGAGGAAAGATGAGATTTTTTTTTCTATGAGATTACATCTTCTCCTTCACCTTCCTCTGTGTCTCTTCCTTCTGACCCTCCAGTTACTCGAATCTACTCCAGGCGTCCTCCACAACCACCTTCAGACCTATGTCCTCCATCACTAGCTTCTTCGAGTCTACTTACCCTATTTCTTCATTTGTTTCGTATAACTAGTTATTTTCTCCCACTTATTCCTTTATTACATCTTTTGATTCCACCTATCTCTAACTCTGTCAATGAAGCTTTATCTCATCCCGAGTAGCGTAGTGCAATGATTGAGGAGATGACTGCTTTGGATGATAATGGTACTTGGGATCTTGTTTCGCGTCCAACTGGAAAGAAGGCTATTGGGTGTAAATAGGTGTTCGCTATAAAGGTTAATCCCGATGGAACAGTGGCTTGGTTGAAAACTTGTCTTGTTGCCAAAGGTTATGCCTAAATTTATGGGACTGATTATTCGGACACATTTTCTCCTGTTGCTAAATTAACTTCCATTCGACTATTTATATCAATAGTTGCTATTCACAATTGGCGTTTGCATCAACTTGACATTAAAAATGCTTTTCTTCATGGTGATCTTCAAGAGGAAGTCTATATGGAGCAATCACTTAGGTTTGTTGCTCAAGGGGAGAATGATAAAGTATGTCAGCTTCGAAAATCTTTGTATGGACTAAAACAAAGTCCTCGTGCATGGTTTGGTAAGTTTAGTCAAGCACTCAAATGTTTTGGTACGAAGAAAAGTACGTCTGATCATTCTGTATTCTATCGACAATCTGACAATGGAATTACTTTGCTAATTGTACATGTTGATAATATCATTATCACTGGAAATGATGTATCAGGTATATCTTCTCTTAAGACTTTTCTCCAGGGTCAATTTCATACCAATGATTTGGGGCCATTGAAGTATTTCTTGGGTATTGAAGTAATGAGAAGTAAGAAAGGTATTTACCTATCCCAACGGAAATACGTACTTGATTTATTGTTTGAGATAGGTAAACTAGGTGTTAAACCATGTAGTGTTCCTATGATACCAAATTTGCAACTTGCTAAGGATGGAGAATTGTTTAAAGATCCTAAGAGATATAGAAGATTAGTTAGAAAGTTGAACAATTTAACAGTGACACGACATGACACTGCTTATTCTGTGAGTATTGTGAGTCAGTTTATGTCTTCCTCGACTGTGGATCATTGGGTTGCAGTTGAAAATTCTATGTTATCTAAAAGCTACACCTGGACGTGAGAAGATCATGGTCATACAAGGGTTGAATGTTTTTCAGATGCCGATTGGACTGGATCTCGAGAAGATAGGAGATCAACTTCTGGATATTGTGTTTTTGTAGGAGGAAACTTGGTGTCGTGAAAAAGTAAGAAACAGAATGTAGTTTCCCGTTTGAGTGCCAAGTCAGAATATAGAGCTATGGTACAATCTATGTGTGAAATAGTGTAGATAAATCAACTTTTGTCAAAAATGGGCTTCAGTGTTACTGTGCCAGCTAGACTATGGTGTGATAATCAAGCTACTCTCTATATTGCATCCAACCCAGCATTTCATGAACAAACTAAACATATTGAAGTGGACTGTCATTTTATTCGCGAGAAAATACAAAGGTTGATATCTACAGGATATGTGGAGACTGGAGAACAATTGGGAGATATCCTTACTAAAGCAATAAATTGAGCAAGAATAAGCTATCTATGCAATAAACTGAGCATGATTGACAAATTTGCTCCAGCTTGAGGAGGAGTGTTATGATATGTATTTATTTTGTAATTATAATTAGTTGTCCTTTATTGTAATTTTATATCTCCTTGATCAGGGTTTCTTAGTTATCTATATATATGTATATTTAGCCTGATTAATTGAATAAGATTATTATTCTCTCTAAAACTATTGAGTATACTTACAATGTGTGGTGGCCATGAAAAATTAGTTTCTGGCACAATTCAAACTTAGAATAACATAATAATAGATTGGCACTGGCACAATTCAAACTTAGAATAACATAATAATAGATTGGCACTGCAACTCTGACTATTTACTGCATGCAGCTTGGCAGCCAACTTAAAACAATGGTGAAATACCAAGTAATATGAAACGTGCTTGTATGTCAAAAAAAAAAAAAAGTTTAAAAATTTACCATCATATCCGATGATTTTCATGCTATGATGGGCTTTACTGAGTTCGAGCACATTCTTGTCTTGATGTCTGGTTAGGGGAAAAGAAAAGGCCATCCTTGAAGCATATGTTCTGCAATCAAGTCCGAGCATCAACTGAAAACAAATGCAAATTGTTCATGAATGCAATATAGGATAATTTTTTCTGAAACCGATGCAAACTATAACTTGAATATTAATTAAAATACACTTATAAAACTGAAAAAACTAAAGCAACTAGGATGTATACAATGAAAATTGCAGCCCGCGACTTGACACTCTCCACCCTTGTCTTTTATTTCATTCTTCTCATCATTAGCATTTGTATTATTCTATTGAGATTGAAAAACTCTCGTTATCAATATCATTGCCATTATATTCTTCCATCTAGCATGAGTAGCTAAATTCATAATGGGTTGGGAAGGATAAAACTAACATGTTACTAAGTAATATATAAGCGTTCATTTTGTTTCGTGTATGCTTCATAAACTGTTTTAGATCAAATCGAGAGATTGCTCTCGATAGAATTAATCACTGCTTGAAAAAGTAAGGGATTTTAGAACTCATTAAACAAGAGACGTAGCTTTAGAAATAAAGTTAATCTTCTACATGAAATATTCATCGCATACATCCTAGAGATAGGGTATTGCGGCTCAAAGCACTGGAGGTGAAGTTTATAATTTATGAGTAATTTGCATGAACGTGTGGCTTATGCATTGCTTGGGAAATGTTAGTAGAAATATTTCTCAACCCTACTTTATTTATTGAAATCTCATTTCTTGACCCCTGCAAGCTGCTTTACTTTACGTTGTAATTGTCATCACATACTTAACACTGTCCAAAAGATCTTTGAGAATTATACTGTTCTACCAAAAGGCTTGCAAGAGAAAAAGGTTCGATACAGAGAGATTTTAAAGCTCCCAATACAATCCTTTTCAAATGTCATTCTCAATAAGACTACTTAATACATCACCAACTAAAAGAAGTAAGAAGGGACGGTGAAGAAGGCCCTCTTGATGGGCCAGCCGCTAGAGTCATCAGTGAGATATCAGTTACCACTTTGGATAAAGAGGTCACCTTACCTTAAAGGTCTGCCTAATTCCTTTTACTGTTCTCTCTCTCCCATTTATGAAAATAAAGAACTTCATATGCTTTCCTCTTTGTATTGATTACTATAAAAGCATAACAATACAACTTGAAAAACACAGATTAAGAACGATAATTCCAATTAAAGCATACACCTTGAATAGAAAACTTCCAAATGACTTGGAAAGAGAGCATAAGAAATTGATGCTCAAAATACAAGGAAACAATGATAAGCAAGGATTTTTTTTTTTTTTTTTTTAAAAAACAGAAACAAAACTTTTCATTGAAGAAATAAAAAGAAACTAATACAAGGAAACAATAATAAGTAAGGTAGAAGATACATAGAACAATACAAGAACAATAAGGGCAACGCAAAATGACAAAGAGAGGCCAAGACTTCAGAAACTGAGATTCTAACACCACTTCAAAATTTCAGGAGACAAAAGATCCTTCCAACCGAAGAGACTTCCAGCAGAGGGCAAAATTTGTAACTCAAAGGTCTTAGAGCTTTTGACTGCGAATGAAGCTTGAAAATGAAGCCAAATCAAACTGACTGGCTTGATGCTTAATCAAAAACATCTCTAGAAATAAAACATCAAAGCAGAATCTTCTCAACTGGCCATATCAGTGAGTAGGATGAGAATGACAACTTGCTCCTAAGCTTTAATGGTCTAGTGGATAAAAGAATAAGCAAAAGGTGGCTAGATGCATGAGAAATTCAAAACGCCTGTCTTCAATAATTTACTAAAAAGGTATGAAGAGCTTAAAAAGATGGATAAATGTGGACGGAAATACTTTCAGAAGAAGAAGAGCATGTTCAAACTTCACTTTGAAATTGCCAACCTTATACCAGTCTCTAATGTTGCATAAACTCATGCCTTGTTCTTTGTTTTCAACAGTTAAAATGAATTTATTTAGTTGAAGAGCCCGAAGAATCTCATACCAATCGTCGGTGAAGTTTTGTCTTAAGATGATGAATTTGTATGGGTAGAATGCAGCAAACTCAAGATTGGGAAGCGGGTGAAGGGAGTGTGGCAAAGTCTGTAGGACAAGGTGGGCCAATCAACCAATCACAAGTCACCTTTTGTTTGTGGAGAGCATCTTTGTAAGAAAGAGTTGTGGTACTAGGGTTGTTATGTGGTTTGAAGGTAGGTGGTGCGTGTGGATCCTTAAGAAGAGCAAAGAAACCTTTCCAGCCGCTTCTGTTGGTTCCACCGAGCAAGATAAGTTTATTTAAACCTCCATTAACACCAAGCTTGGTTATCTCTACAACATGGCCTTTCCAATTTGAGATGTTTACCACCCAAACATCATATTCAACCAAACGAGACTTGTTGAAAATTTTCTAGTTCAATGGGGCTTCAATCAAGGAAGAAAAGTTGGAGTGTAACCAAGCTAGGGATTACTTCTTAAGAAAGAGAGTAAAGAATTTTCCCTAGATGCTTCAGTGATCCTAATTCCATGAGACATTTCTAAAGAAAAGGTCTTCCTATCAATGGTGAAGGTGGGAGGAGGAGGGTGGGAATGCCTCCACATCATTCCAACAAGCCTTCCCTCCAGAGGGATTCTCTTGTAAGTCGTTCTTTAGGTTGTTATAGGATCCCTCTCCCATTGTTGAGTTGGTCTTTAACACTTTATGGAGGATTAAGATTCCTAAGAAAGTTATGCCTTCGTTAATGGGACCTTTTTTGTTGAATCTTTTATCGGAAGGCGGAGGAAAACTTGGATCACCTACTTTGGGAGTGTCAGTTTGCAAAATCTGTGTGGAATGACTTCTTTCAGGAGTTCAATTATACTATTACTTGTCAGATAGGTGTTCGGTCGATAATCGAGGAGTTCCTCCTTCATCCGCCTTTCAAAGAAAAATATCGCTTTCTTTGCTTTGCTAGAGTGTGTGCTTTATTGTGGGATCTTTGGAGGAGGGGAGGAACAACCGAGTGTTCCGTGGTGGAGCGAGACCCTAGTGAGGTTTCATATTTCTCTTTGGCCTTCGGTAACAAAGACTTTTGTAATTATTCCCTACGCAATATCTTACTTAGTTGGAAATCCTTTCTGTAGGGGGGTATTTTGTGGGCTTGGTTTTTTGTACACTTGTGTATTCTTTCATTTTTTCCTGAATGAAAGCAATTGTTTCTATTTTTTTTTTTATTTTAAAAAATCTCCAACAAGCCTAAATGACCGGAAAAGTTTCAGTAGAAGCGAGGGAGGAGGCTAGGAGGGATGAAGGAGGAAAGGGGAGAGAGGTGGGAGGGGAGAGCATTTTTTCCATTCTTTTTCTAAAACTATATCTCTGGACTCCTATAACTTCTTAAATATTAAGACTACTATTGAACAAAAAGCCTTAATTCTTAAGACAAGCTTAAGAGAAAACTCCTTAATTTGGCCTTATTTCCTCGATTTGAGGGTCAAGATAAGGTGGTTTGGTCATTCGACTCCTCCAATAAGTTCTCTTCAAAGTCAACTTCCCTTGCTAAAATGGGGTTGACAAGCAATTGCTTTCTTTTTATAACTCTGTGTTCGTTCCTTTGAATGATAAGGAAAAAGTGAAATGGAGAAAGCAATGTGAACCATGACCATTGGAAATAACACTAACCTTTGGGTACTGTCAGTATTAGATAAAACATTTGACTACACATCAACACTTCAAAAGCATTGACATTGAGTTCCAACCAATTAAACCTTTCATAGACTTCGTAGTTTTTCATTTTAAAGAAAATAATAATAATAATAATATAAACTGAGTAGCTTAAATACCTCCATGCACATAAAGGTAATAGATCAAGCCCTTATGATAAATCAATGCTAGGAATTATTTTCTGCAGCACCCTATTAGCTGCATCCGAACTCGTGTCACCATCATGAAGGGATATCAGCACACTCTCCATAATAGAATAAGCTTCAGAAAAGGCCTACAAACAAAAATTTTGAATAATTAGAGAACTCGAGAGAGAGGGAGAGTTATAACCACAGTTAAATATTTTTTATAGGAACAACCATAAAAAATACAGTTATAGAGGGGAAAAAAATAGTAAGTAAATAAAACTTTGTACACTTCTTTTTTCAAATAAATGAACCATAAAAATAAAAATAGTTAGTCATGAATCTGATATAAGTTAAATCTATGTATACTTCTTTTTTCAAAGAAATGAAGCTTTGAGAAAAATGAAAGAATTTACAAACAAGTCCACGAAAGGAATTGTCGACCACCTACAAGAAAGTAGTTGCATCCCAAAAGATAAGACCAAACCAACCATATCATAACTGTGTTAAAGACGTCAGGAATAGTGTCTGAATGAGCTTCTTGTGATCTTAACTTCAAAGGGCAAAATTGAAATAGAGATATTTGGTTTTACATGGACATAATGACTCTTTCTTTTTCCCAGCAATCAAGATTGCATCATGAAGTGATTTACAAATTGTGTACCATATCAAGCCGTAAAGTACTTCCTATCCACGCCATCAAAGTAAATAATGCTACCAGGACAGACACCTCACCTTGATACATTGATGAATACGAAAACAATTTCGTCCAACATTATTCATGGGGAAAAGTGGATCATCAATATGTAAAGGATCAATGCTACATACAAAAATGGAACGTGGTTAACAGTTATAACTAACCCAAAAATAGTAAAAATAGGCATCGCCATAGATAGTACTAAGAAATGGCGTCAAAATAACCATGTGATAACCAATTTGGAATTAACAAATTACCTATATCCCCTTTCCCTCTTTATATAGACTCCACTCCCCTGTATTGAAATGCGCATTTGGCGAGGATCAAATACATTCCTGAATTAAAAGTAAACGATTCTACATTAAAATATATACATTAAAGTTGCAGTCCACTATTGCAGTGCAAAAAGAACTGAAATTAGAAACTTAACTTCAGTTATCTTTTCCATTTTACAGCGGAAATGTTAGTGAAATTAGTTTTTTGAAAAGAAATAATAATGATAATAATAAATAATTCAAACTTACCCAAAGAAGTAAAGGAAGTCCATCAAAAGGCTCCCAAAGTTCTGCATGAACATTGAATTTGGAAAAGTTCAAATTCAGAAACACCATTAGATATAACCATTGCCCAGGGAGAGAAAGCAACACCAATAACAATGGTTAAAAAATTAAAACAGACCTCGGGATTTTAACATATACACTGCATTTAATTAAAGACATGAAATTTTATATCACGGCATTGAAGATTGAATTTCTCGGAGATCATCCAATTAAGTTTGCAAAGCAGTTAGTCCACTTCTCAAATCAACTCTTACAAAAAGATAATGGGAATTTACTTGGTTGATAGGACGGCCAAGATGATGTTCATGCTGAAGAAAGCGTATGATCAATAGTACCTGTAAAAGAGTTACAGCGAGAAATTTAAAAACCTCATCACAAAAAACCTCATTACAGGTTATCTACTCTCATTACACAATGAACTAGATTCTTGTAACTCATGACAGGACCATTTGTATACATTTCACCATATCAAAGCTGCTAAAAAGTTTTAAATGCATGACCACTAGATTCCATCTGTTAATAGAAAAGGTAACGCCTTCGAGCTGTATCAATTACAAAACATGCTAGTAATGTAATACAAGCAAAGAGAGCTAAGAAGACATTCCGAAGCAATCAAAAAAGAACTAACAGCTTGCCCCAGAAGAGTCGGATGGAAAAAATTAAAAATGCAGCGATCTCCAGGTGTGGTCCTGAAAAATTAAAATCAAAGTGGCTGCCAACGTGCCAACTAGGTGCCAGACATCTCATCAATACAATTTATCTGAGATAGGAGAAAGGCGGTGAGACTTGGATCCTCCATAAATGGGGTGGTCTGACCCCTAAAGAAGTTGGTGAACTGCAAAGTTGAATAACTTCTATGAACCTCCTCCCAATTTCAATTAATTTGAAGATGCTTCGAGTCAATCCGGATTTGGGAGGGTAAATCCCAAAGAAGGTTTAGAACAGATTAACTAAAAAGAAAAATTGTTGTCTGTTGCATATGGAAGCCTAATCACTCGTGACAAGTTCCCCAAAAAAAAATACCAGCTGATTCATCCCCCATCATGCTTGCTGTTTGTCTTCAAGAAGAAAAGGATCTTGTTCATTTGTTTTGGGTCCTATTGCTAACAGAGAGTGGTCCTCTCTGCTGAAATCTTGCAAATACCACCACTGTCTTATGGAAAACCTGGATGTTAGTTGCCTATTGAAGTTAGATATTTTAGTCAATTAGACTCTAGAGAGTAAATCCCGAAGAACATTGCCAAACAAATGATAATGATAATGATAATGTGGTTCGTTGCCTATGAACACCTCAACACTCACGACAAGATTCAAAAGAAAAATCCCAGGTGGTTCATTTCCCCTGCTGTTTGTCTTCAAGAAGAAACCCTTAATCATTTGCTTTTTGATTGCCATTTACCAAAGGGTGATCGTTTATAATGCAAGTTTTTTATGCCACCACAATCTTTCCTCAAAATTTAGATGTTTGGATCCCTTGAAGTCCTCCTTGGCTGGTGGCTGAAAAACAAAATGCTTTTAAAGTGCGCAGAGAGTGCTTTCTTTTTGTTTTTCCTTTTTGAACAAAATATAAGCTTTGCAAATGATCTTCCAAGATAGAGAAACCTTAGCACTTTTCTTGTGATATTGTACAGTATACGGCCTCTTGTTAGAATGCCCTTCAAAGCAGTTCTTTAATTTTCTTTGATAAATTCAGATTGAAGATGTTTCTTGTAATAGTATTCTCCTGGTGAGGGTTTTCTTTATCCTGAGTCCAAGGTTATGCCCTTTTTTTCCTTAAATATGCCCTGTTTCTGATCAAATAATAACATTAATAATAAGATATGTTCCTCAATCTCCCCTTTTCTGTCGTAATCATTTCACTTTAATGAAATCATATCTTTAAAAAAATATATTTCACTGAATCACTGAACACGTCAAAAGCTCAGAGTATTTTGATTACAGTATGCTACAGTTAGAGGTTGGGACAACTTACCAAACAGTAAGAACTTAAGCCACCAGAATAGGACTGATCAAGACTCCGATCTGCCAAAAATTTCTTTAGCACCAAAGCCAAAGGTATAGTGGCTGGAAATTGTTCAGTCAGCTCCTTAACCTGCAATTGTCATTGCACAGAATCAAATACAAACACAAGAAAATATTTGTATAATAACAGCCATCTGTGAAACTTTACTGAGAAATAAAGTGTGAAAAAGCAGACCAACAATATTTATTTCTGAGAAAAGACACAAGATTCAATATGCACGCAGTAGAAGAGTCAAATTCCGGACAGACCGTAGAAAATTGGAAACCCCTCCACTAAAAGATTTTCTATTACTTCACTAATCAATAAAAAGTTTCTTGTTAGTAAAAATAAATAAAGAAAGAAAATTGCTAACACTAATTCCAGATAGGCAATGGTGAAGCAGCAGCCAGATGGAATAGGAAGATTTTTGCTCTTTTCATTTCTGAAGGAATTTATCAGGTTAAGAAATGGCGGAGCAGCTCTGATATATATTTTTCTGATGAGAAACAAGAGATGTTATTAAGACAGCAAAGCCTCATCTGATGTAGTAGGATTAAGGTAAATAAAAGTATTTTGGTCAAATCCTTGTTTGAATAGGATTGGGATTAGTTTCCTTTATTAATTAAGATTAGGATTAGTTTCCTTGATTAATTAGGATTAGGATTAGTTCGATTTACAATTCTCTATAAATAGAGAAATTGTCTTCTAGTATTGATAACTTTGAATTGATAATAAAGACTTTGATTTGATTCTTAGAGAAAGTTCTCCTTTTATCTTCTAGGCTACACCATCATCGAGACAACCTAAGGGATACAGGGATAAGGCATCCCCTGCCCAGGAATGATTACAAAAACAGAGGTTAAGCACTCCAACTAGAGGTTGTAAACTGCAGCAGATCACGAAAAGAATAAAGCGAAGAGGACTTATCGAGGAAGAACCTCGCGTTTCATTCTTTCCAAAGGAGCCACGGAATGACTCTAACAATATTCTTCCAAAAACCCCTAGGCCAACTCATAAGAGCTTCCTCCATCCACAAACAAATTGAGCCTAGCATGCACCCATGAAGACCAAAACTCTTCATAAAGCAATTCCACACTTGAGCAGAAAATTCACGATGCAGGAGCAAATGGTGATAGAACCTCCACTTTTGCAACACATAACCCACATATTAGAGGAGCAACGCAAAGTGGGAAGTCTTCTTTGAACCACGTCCATCGTGTTGATATTGTTTGCGCTATGGTACACAAAAAGAATTTCACTCTATTAGGGAAGGACCATCCCAGATTTGTAAGCAAAGGTCTTCATCAATCACTGTTCTTTTCGGAAGCAAAACTTACTTCCGTAGCTGATTTGACAGAGAACACACCAGAGCTGTCTATCATTCTCCCTCCTTTTCTAGCAAGACCTTTCCAGTGTTATTCCAATGTGAAGACACTATCCCCACGGATCTCACTTCAAAGCTTTTCTGGAAGGGCTGTTACCTGATAACAATTCAAGTTTCTGTTGGATTTTGCTAAAATATGGCCTGAATACTAATGAGAATATTGAATAAAAACATCCCAATTGTTCTTCCAACTAAGCCAGGGTAGCCGTTCCAATTTGTATGTGGAAAATGTTAAGCATTTGTTCATGAAGTGTCCGTTCATTTCACAATGGAAATTTGGTAGAAGCTTTTCTCAGACCTCCATCATTAATCTTGTCCCTCCTAATTTGGTCAGTGAGGCCTTCATATCCTCTTATGAGAGCCGATTATGGTATGTGTGGATAAAAAGAAACAAAAGAATTTTCCTTTTAACAAGAAACAACTTCTCATTGATGTAATGCGAGAAAGAAAAGGTGTATTTGGAAGTGTTGACTGAATAATTGTATGTCTACCTCCTTTAGAGGTGAAAGAGAATTGTCAATTGTGAAGCTTATGATGGATCTACGAGAAGTCCATCTCATTATGATATTACTAAATAGAATCCCATATGCACGAACTCCTATGGGAAAAGATCATTCGTTAATTCGAGTAAAACCTGTCAGTTTAACTTCCAGCCAAAGGTTGTTTTAGTTTTGGATAAGAAACGGTAGATTCCACTAAAGATGATACTGCTAAAGGCTTTATAATTATGATACTTGGCTAAGTCACATCCTGCTTCTTTGAGAAAATTAGGACACAAACTTTACGGGCCCGTTTGGATCGCAAACATTATTTTTTGGGTATAGATATTAAATATCTGGGATTTGACTGTCTAGATTTTAAATGTCTGTGTTTAGACATGCAAGATAATTAATGTCTGGAAGTTAAATATGTGGATTCAATTTACCAATTTTGTATATAGAAACCAAAATTAAATAAAGAAAATTACTTTAAATGACAAAACTGCTAAAAATATTTATAACTAATAGCAAAATATCACAATCACAGATAGACACGGATAGCAGTCAATCGTTGTCTATCGTGGTCTATCACAAATAGAATATGATAGTTTGTTATTAGTTGTAAATATTTTAGTTCATTTTCCTATATTTGAAAACAAACCATTAATTAAATACAAGAGACTAATTATTGTAGTCATCAAATAAATTTAGCATTATTTAATCAATAAAAATAAAAATAAATGAATACTTTTATATTAAACCTTTATTAACATAATTAATTCATTTAAAATAATTACTAAAAATAATTCAATTGTTATAAATTAATTAAAATACTGATAATCATCATAATAATAATAATTTATATTAAATAGTTAAGATAACATAAAATAGTAATCGTAAAGATATTAGTTGAAATTTATTAAGTCTAATTAATATATTTATATTTAATAATAAATTAAAATTAATAATAATGAGTATTTGATATTAATTTATTAATTAAATTAATTAAGCTATATTTTTACTGGTCATATCCCACGTATAAAAACCCACACTTTTGTAGTGTAATAAAAAACCTATGTCAGATGGGTTTTGAAGTTCACTGGATAATAATATCTTGAGTTTTAAAAACTGAAATTCTATGAAACAAACAAGGATATTAAATGGAAAAACCTGTGAAACAAACAGGATTTTTGACAGCTTGATTAAGGCCAACTGTTACCAGTTTGATTGGGTATTTAAGAAGTTTTTCCTTAGTTGTTTTGTTTACTTGCTATGATAGATTTCCACGAGGAGTTTCACTTTGGAAGAATTCTTCAAGCTTCTCAAGATTAATCGCTTTCTTAGTTTTTAAGTTTGAGTTTGCCTAGAGGTTTGCCTTCTCTTGTTTTTTTAGTTTGTTTCACTTTTTTGCGTAGTTCTTACACTTTGCTGTAAAAGGATTTGTCGTCTTATGTCTATATTTTTTTTATCTTGAGCATTAGTCTCTTTTCATCATTTCAATAAAAAGTTCTATTTCCTTAAAATATATATATATATATATATGGATTACCAGGTTCTGTGTCTTTTCTTGTTTTTGTAAAAGAAAAACACTTTTAAAGAAAGTTAAAAAATTCACAAAAAAAAAAAAAAAAAAAAAAAAAAAAAAAAAAAAAAACTATGATAAATTTCAGAAAGTGAAGTATGCTATGCTCCAAATATGGATTACCAGCTCAGAAGTTTGGAGTCCCGTGTGCGATGGAGTCTTGAAACTGATGTCAATGCGAACTGACTTTGTGCTAACTGAGGAATCATAATTCACCTCCAAACATTTTGGCAATACAGAATCTTCTAAACTAGCCATATCATTGAGATTGTTGGCATCTTGTTCTCCAGATACAGCAGAGGACTCCTCCTTGGGTGATTGCATATTTGAAGTAGACGAAGTAATGAGATCATGAGGAACTTCAACAACAAGCATGATAATAGGTATCTGACCCGAAAAAGAAACTGATGAGCAAATCTACGGAATAATATCTATTATTGAAAGAATTAATTAAATAGTTGATAGAGAAGACAGTTACAGCAGTATTTTCCACCGTCTTTAATGAATCGCTTTTTACCCATTCCTGATTGGAAAGATATCTGGCTGCATGCTGAAAAACCAAAATATTTATTAAACTTCTACACTTACAAAAATAAAATCATAACCTCTGCCAAGCGAATTGTAACAAAGAGAAATGAAATAACATGAATGTGATCCATGTGAGATTGAGAATGCGCTTCTTTATGGTAAAGCTACAACTTTTTTATTTTTACAAGCCTTAAGGATATCATCATTGCGTATGGTACAGCAACAACTGAACAGCTTCTGCAACCAAACGCATCTTCATAAATTTTTAATTCATGTATTGAGATAGTGTATCCTGCTTGGCGGCTGGCTGGATTTTTGTGGCATAGATTTAACTATTCATTGCTAACAATACTCAACCAGGTTGAGTAGTATTTTTTCAACAAAAAACAACTTATCATTGGTATAACGAAAAGGAAAAGATGTTCAAGGGATACAAACTCCCAAAAGGGGTGAAAAAGAAAATTAAAAAATATATATGAATAACAAATAAAACCATAAAGAGATCATCCAAAGAAAATAAACAAAAAAAGAGCCAAAAAAATATTCCAAAATCTTTGACAAAATCTTTGACTGAGACTCTGAGCACTTGCAAAAGAATGAAGTAAATATGAACAAGCCCTCCACTAAACACTAAAAATCGATAGCTGCTTCAAAACTCCCAAATAATACCAAGAGCTGACCACCAATGAAACAAACAAAACAATAACAAAACAAAACAGAAAATTAAAACCCAAGAAAAACAATCTGATCCAACAAAAACAGGGTCTCTCTATCCAAGCTTTTAGTGCTTCTTAGTCTTAGACATTTCGTCTTATTTGACTTGTACTCATAGTTAGTTTTAATCTTCTCTCTTACTTTTCTTATTTCCTTAAAAATTTTGTAGTTTGGAACATTAGTCTCTTTTCATAAATCAATGAGCGGTCCTATTGCCTTTTTAAAAAGGGGAAAAGGAAAAAAGAAAAAGGGGGTTGGCAAAGGAAGTCGCTCGCTGGAAGTGTAGGTTAGGGTTTTGTGTGATTAGAGTTGCTCTAATACCATGTGGTTTTTGGAGAGAGAATTTTCTATTTCTCAAAAAAACAAGGCATAAATCTCACTTATCTTGAAAGCATAAATAAACATAACACTTACTTCGACATGTTCTAGATAATGAGACAACTGATTTCTTTTTGTTCATTTGGTAAGAAATCGATACAATACAAGAGACGGGAATCCCAATCTCATGTCATGGAGAGAACAAAACACCTTCTTAAACTAATCTAAATCAACAAAGGAAAACATGGAAAGCTCTAGGGTATTAGAAACTCCAATGCAAAAAGAGAAAGGAATAACCATCATATTGATACCACTTAACTTTTACAAACAACTAAGATTGGATTTCCTTTTACTATAATTTTTTTTTAAAAAAATGATCATTCTTTTTTAGGTTGTTTTCAAATGAGCCAACTTATTTACAAATATAGTAAAATGTCATAGACACTGTCTATCAATGTCTATCATTTTGATATATTTAAAAATATAACAGTTTTGCCATTTAAAACAACTACCCTTCTTTTTTTCTTTTTTTCTCTTTCTCTTTTAGCCAAAAAAAATGTATCCTTCAGAAGGAATAATCAGCAATAACTGGAGTAAACACAAAAAAATTATGAGCTGCAATCTCATATTCTATTACTTGAGATAAGAATAAACATACCTGAAGGCAGGTTTCTTTGATACCATTACGTCCCTCTAAGATCCCAGCTTCTTTGATAGGTTCCTAAAAGATAAGAGCAACAAGCCTGGTTTAAAGTACTTGCTGAAAAACATTTTTTCTTAGGAGGAAAGGATTTCTTAAATTGAAGAAATACCCAATTAGAAATATGGAAAGAATGAAAGAAGCAAATATAATACAATAAATACAATAGAGAATTTCACAATAAAGGAAATAATCAACACTCCCCCTCAAGCTGGTTTGATGATATCATTCATGGCCAATTTATCAATCAACTTGTTGAATTGGCACTTTGGAAGACCTTTAGTTAACACATCTACAATTTGCTCTGTTGTCAGAAGAAAGAGACTGCATATTATTCCTGCATCAATCTTCTCCCTAATGAAGTGTTTATCTACTTCAATATGTTTCGTTCTATCATGAAGAATTGGATTGTGGGCAACAGAAATTGTTGACTTGTTATCACAATAAACGCGTATGGGCATTGCTGAGAAAATTTCAATTCTTCCAATAGTTTTTTTATCCATATGCCCTCAAAAATACCATGGGCTAGCGCCCTAAATTCCGCTTCAGCGCTACTTCTAGCAACCACACTTTGTTTTTTACTTCTCCAAGTAACTAGATTTCCTCCAACAAAAGAACAATAACCCGAAGTGGATTTTCAATCAATCATATTGCTTGCCCAATCAGCATCAATGTAAATTTCGACATGTAAGTGACTATGCTTCTTAAATAGTATACCTTTTCCCGGAGTACCTTTCAAATATCTCAAGATTTTATAAACTACTTCAAAGTGAAATGACTTGAGAGCATGCATGAACTGACTTACCACATTAACTACGAAAGCAATGTCAGGACGTATGTGAGAGAGAGGTATATGAGTCTCCCCACAAGTCTCTGGTACTTTCCTTTTTTTTTTTTTTTTTTTACCTCTTTTTCAGTTGCAGCTACCAATTTTAAATTTTGCTCAATGGGAGTTTCTGCTAGCTTGCAACCAAGTAAACCTGTCTCAGTAGGTCAAGAATATACTTCCTCTAGTTGACAAGAATGCCACTTTTAGACCTGGCAAACTCCATGCCTAGGAAATACTTTAAGGTTCCCAGGTCCTTGATTTGAAAATCATTAGTAAGGTTTTTCTTCGGGATATTCAGTCCTATCTTATCATTACCTATAAGAATGATATCATCAACATACACTATTAAAACAACTAACTTACCACTTCCAGTATGTTTATAGAACATAATATGATCAGCTTGACTTTGACTGAATCCATAGCTTGTGACTGTCTTTCCAAACCGTTCAAACCATGCTCTGGGAAATTGTTTAAACCCGTACAATGATTTCTTTGACTTGCACACTTTGTTAATCCCGAGATCCACCTTAAAACCAAGTGGAAAGTCTATGAAAACCTCTTCTTCAAGATCCCCATTGAGAAAGACATTCTTAACATCAAGTTGATAAAGAGGCCAATCAAAATTAACTACAACAGACAACAGCATTCTAATAGAATTAATTTTAGTTATTGGAGCAAATGTTTCTTGATAATCAATGCTATAGGTTTGAGTGAACCCTTTGGAAACCAATCTGGCATTGTACCTTTCAATACTACCATCAGCTTTACATTTTACAGTGAACACCATTTGCATCCCACTGTTTTCTTACCGTTTGGTAGTTCGACTATGTCCCATGTGCAATTTTGTTTCAGCACATTAATCTCTTCCATCACTGCTAATTTCCAATTCAAATCATTTAGGGCTTCCTGTATATTCCTTAGAACAAATAGGTTGGTTATTTTGGATGTGAAGGCTTTATAATAGTCGGATAATTTATGATAAGAAAGATAGTTTGCAATGGGATATTTAGTGCATTTACGAGTACCTTTCCTATTGGCAATTAGAATATCAAGATCAGAGACATCAAGTAAAGGATTAGAAGGAGATGAAGAACTAAGAGAAATAGGAGTAGATGTCAAATACCTGGATCTTCAGGATCATTCATCGGAGTATTTGATTGGTCCTATGATAAGTCAACCATCTGATCTCGAACTTTTTGAGTCAAGTTTCTTCTAGTATAAACCTGAAGTTCAGGATTTCAACTTGTAGAGTCATTTTGTAGTGTTTCTCTCCCTAAAGAAGAACTCTCCATACTTCGCATCGAAGGACTAGAACTTATAATTTCAAGACCACTGATGTTTGGGAGAGATGAAGTGTTCCAAAAACTATCTTCAAGGTTGGATGTCTCCCCCTGAAGAGAATTTGGGCCGAAAAAATGTTGATTTTCCAAAAAGGACACATCCATACTCTCAAAACAAAGGATCAAAACATTTGTAAGCCTTCTTATGAGAGACATAGCCTACAAAAATGCATTTAATGGCTCGAGGATCAAGTTTAGTTCGAGAAAAGGAGGAGTATGGACATAAGCAGTACACCCAAACAATTTAATTGGTAAATCAGAGAACGGCCGATTATTAGGAAAAAACTCGTTGAAGTGATTCAGAGGAGTTTTAAAATTTAGAACCTTAGACAGCATCCGATTGATCAGATATGTAGTTGTAAGAATGGCATCGTCCCACATATATTTTGGAACGTTCATAGAGAACATAAGGGCACAAACAACTTCAAGTAAGTGTCTATTCTTTCACTCAGCAATGTCATTCTGCTGAGGCATGTCACGACACGTAGCTTGATGAAAAATATCCTTATCTTGCAAAAAATTGGTTAATTGTTCATTGAAATATTCAATGTCATTATCAGAGTGAAGAATGCGAATTTTAGTTTGAAATTGAGTCTCAATCATATTGTAAAACCGAACAAAAACCTCTTTTACCTCGCTTTTGTTAACAAATAAAGTCAAGTTAAACGAGTGTGGTCATCTATAAAGGTAACAAACCAACGCTTATCACTATGAGTCAAGATTTTAGACGAACCCCAAACATCAGTATGAATTAAGGAAAAAGGTGATGAGGCCTTGTACGGTTTAGGCAAATAGGTGGATTGATGATGTTTGGCAAAAACGCAACTTTCACATTGAAAAACTGAACAATCAAATCCTTTAAATAAATTGGGAAACATATACTTTAAATAGAAGAAATTTGGATGCCCTAATCTATAATGAAGCATTATAGTTTCTTTAACAGAAGGAGAACTGACACTACTCAAGCCCTTAACTTTTTTATGACTAGCAGAAACTTCATCAAAGTAATAGAGACCATCAATCATCCTAGCACGCCCAATCATCTCCCCAAGTCCTGATCCTAAAAGATACAATGAGTTTCACAAAAGATAACTTGACAATTAGCATCCATATAGATTTTACTAACAGACAATAAATTACAAGCTAATTTTGGAACAAGAAGGACAGAACGTAACGTAAGTTTTGTAGTCAAAGGAATAGTTCCTTTCACTGCAATAGAGGTGAAGCTACCATCAGCAATGCGAGTTTTTTCATTGCAAGACACAAGAGAATATGATTCAAATAAACAAGAGGAAATGGTCATATGATCAGAGGCTCTAGAATCTATAATCCATGAAGATGAATCAAGGCAAGAGAGAGCTTGAGGACAAGTACCTGATTGTGTCAAGGAAACACTAGGATTACCAGATGATGAATTGTTCTTTAGCAGCTTCAGAATTTGATCAATTTGCTCTTTATTAAACGGGCTGGAGTCAACAACATTAGCATTAGAGGTATGCTGATGAGAATTTCGCCCACCTTGTTGAGAACTTTTCCAATTTGCAGGTTTTCCATATATCAACCCAGGGCCCAGGATCCGGAATCTAGATTCGGCACCTGATGACCTCGGCATTCCCTTGCATCCCCTACAACATGGCTACGTCATCCTTGCTTGTCTCGATGCTTCTAAGAGTAAAGGTTGTCCCCACAAACCAACATTGGTCCTCTTTCAGCATGTTTTGTCCTCACTCACATGTATCCTAGGAAAATTCCAAGGAGGTCACCCAAGATAGGATTGCTCCAAGCTAAGTGTCACGGTCGTGCTTTTCTAACCATGCGGCACCATGATTCACCCGTGATCATGGACAGCCTTAAGGGATGCTCAAGTCCCAATTCACTTTTTGCTCGACTCTTTGAAGTTTTGTCGGACCTTAGGCGAGGTTATTCCATCCTCAACCGAACTGAACTTCATTCGGTCATATACACATTGCCCGTACGTGTATTTTCCCTCATGTGTGACTAGCTAACTTGCCTCTACTCTAGGTCAAGTCTTGAGGCTCAACCTTGCCCATATACGAGGCTAAGGTCACCAAAATACAACGTCGCATCTCTCTCCGCCATCTTGGTTCCCAACAACACGTCCCTCATACTTCTATATCACTTCGAAACTTCATCGGTATGAGTTATAACCTTTCATTGGGCCAAAACAGGCTTATAACCCTTTACCGTGGCTTACCGAGTGATTCGGACACTTATCGGGGTTTTTCAGGACATAACAATGCTTACCGGGCTCTATCGGCCTACTTCGGCGCCTACTGAGCTTCTACCGGCCTAATGGTTGCCTACCGGGCTCTACTAGGCCATTACCTGCTTACTGGGACAACTCGAGCAAGTATCGGGCCAACCGAGAACTATCGAGTCCCACTGATGCTTTAAGATGTCATCCCGAGTGTCGGGATGTCATCAGCTTTCTCTCTCCTGATCGAGCATGCATCGAGAACCATCATCAACGGGCAACAATCCAACTCGGGACTTCCCGGACATCCATCCATCCGGACTAATCGAGACTTAGGCTTGAGTCCTTGTCGAATCAAAACGGCATACCGAGTACTACATCAAACATGGGAAGGGACGCAATGTCGGCACACTCGTGTCGTCCGACACCGTCCATGAGATCTCATTCTCGATGGAAGAGACCCAAGACACTTATCGTGTAACACTCGCCCACGCCATGATAGGGTAGCTCACTTAGGCCACAAGGCCCAGAGGTGGTGGAGAGCTGACACCATGCCTCCCCTTATAGTACATTTTGAACATTTTCCTCTTTGCTATCCATGCATATCAAATGTGGCAAACTGTCACTCACCAACGTAGAGCGCTCATCTGAACTCCAATTGACATGAAATTCGACGTGCTTGCATATCTTATCAATATGCATCTAACTCCCCACGGAGCTTGTCACTGACACCATCGACAACACGGTTGCTTTTCTTTTTGCTTAATGTTCAACATAGCATGCTTGCCCACTTATGTTGGTGTGTTAGATGATGCACTGTCCTCCTCGGTCGCATCATGGCACTTCTCTTGGCCCTCTGTCTTTGCCAGATGTGTCAACACTCACATGTCACCACTGCACTGTCTACACAAGTGGGGTCACAATCTACTATCTCAAAATCAGATTGTGACACTAAGCATGCTTCTAAGAGTGAAGGTTATCCCCACAAACCAACACTGGTCCTTTCAGCATGCTTTGTCCTCACTCACATACATTCTAGGAAAATTCCCATGAGGTCACCCAACATAGGATTGCTCCAAGCTAAGCACACTTAACTTTGGAGTTCCTATGATTGAGCCACCAAAAAGGAAGGTGCACCTTGTTGGTATAGGTAATAACTTTCAATTCTTTTAAGCCTTTCTTAACTATACTTCCATGTCCTCAGGATCCCTCTCATTCGAATGTGGTCTCGGTTCATTCATATCTCCCTCCTAAACTCGGCTCGTTACATTCCATGAAGTTTCCAACAAGTTTCACGCATATGTCGAGGTTTATTACAATGATCGCACCAGACACGAGGCTTTTCATATGGCTAGTTGGATTGATCATAAGCCTTCATTACAATATTTTCAGTGACCAACGCAAAGCATTCAACAAAATCAATAGGTTTTTTGCAAATCATAACATTCCTGTGATTTTCTTTCCTGCGAACTTCAGAAAAAACATCATTAATAGTTGGAAGAGTAGTTTTTCCAAGTATTCTACCACTAACTTCAGCAAACTCAACATTGAGGCCGGCAAGGAATTTGTAAATACGACCATTTTCAACAGTTTTCCTATTGTACTTTTGGTCCTCTGTAGACTTCCACTAATACGTATCAAAGAGGTCAAGGTCTTGCCAAATCCTTTTAAAGGAGTGAAAGTATTGTGTAACTGAGTTAGTTTCTTGTCGTATATCACCAAATTTCAAGTTTAACTCAAACATTTATGACCGGTTGCCCAAATCAAAAATACATCTGAGTTACACTATCCCATAATTCCTTAGCAGTAGAGTAACACATGTAGTTACAGCTAATACCTTCAACCGTGGAATTGACAAGCCAAGTCATAACCATGGAGTTTTCAACGTCCCACCCGACGAATGAAGGGTCATCTGGACTAGGGGTGGTTTTTTCTCCCTTGATGTAACCAATCTTCCCTTGTCCATGAATATACATCTGAACACTTTGGGACCAACGAAGAAAATTATCCCCATTAAGTCAAATGGTAGTTATTTGGACAGTGGGACTGGTCGAAAGGACACAATTGTCACAAACTCTAGTGATGGGTGCTTTAGTGTCTGACATATTATGTTTTTTTTTTTTTTTTGAAAAGGAAACAGATCTCTTTATTCATTAAGAAAATGAAGTGAGACTAATGCTCAGAATACAAGAATACGAAATGGATCAGCAGGTACACCAGGACAGCTCAACTAGATTGACACCCCCATAGCATCCTCATCGTTTTCAAAGACAAAAAGCAAGAATATATAAAAGGTTTCATAACAGTACAAAGAGAAACTTTCAATACTTGGACAACAAAATAAAAGTGAGACAGCCTAAGAACAAAATAAAACACAGCTAGCCAAAAATCCTGTGGGAGGGTAGCTTCAAAAATCTAGTGAAAGGAAGGCATGCCAATTCAAACTAATTTCTTGACATGAGTAATCTGCGAAGGTACTAGTGAGAGAAATCCACAAAGAGGCATTAAGTTTGGTTGCTTCAAATCTTGCGAACCAAGGAGTTTCCTTATCTTGGAAGACTCTTTGATTCCGTTCAAACCACAAATCTGCCAGCACTGCCTTAACAGCATTGACCCACAAAATCTGTTGAAATTTCATAAGGCTTGGACCTACTAACAGCTGTTGGACGTTATCTCTGAATGCTTCCCCAAAAGCCCAGCTTAAGTTGAAAGTCTTGAATAGTGAGAACCAGCAGTTTTGAGCATAAACGCAATCGAAAAGGTGTTGAAGGTCTTCCCAATTCCTTTTACACAAAGTACATCTATTGGGAGAAAGATAATGGGAGGCCAGCTTCTTTTGCAGCACACTTGAGCGGTTCCAAAAAACATTATCCATAGGACTATATTTATTCTCCTCGGGCTTTTAGACTTCCAAAGAGCTTGTCTTAAAGATTTATTGATTGGAAGGGCTTTGCAAAGATGAGTGGCTAGTGTCTAACATATTGTTGAAGAAACAAAAACCCAAAAAATAAAACCAATAGATCTGGAGGAAAGAAAAAACAACAAACAGAGGCTAAACAAACCAGCAACTTGATGAGACAACCAGCGGACGGCGGCGATGGGCGGCACTGAGCAACAAAAACGACAGTTGGCAACACAGACAAAGTCAGACGGCGAAGACAACCAATGGACAAGTGTTAAAACGGGAGGGGGGAAAGCGACCAAAAAACACGTTCGATGAAGATGTGACGAAGTCTAGCGGAGATGCGACATTTTCCAGCGATGCTTCAAGTGACCGACGGTAGTGGCGAACGAACGGAGATTGATCGGCAGCGGCGGCGACGACAGAAGGTAGGGTTTTTTTAGGTTTTTAAAATTGGAGGTTTTCTGGGTTTTTAGGATTTCAAAACCTTTGAAGCTCTGATACCATGCTGAAAAACATTATTTCTCTTATTTTGCTAAGGAGGAAAGGGTTTCTTAAATAGAAGAAATACCCAATTAAAAGTAAGGAAAGAATAAAAAACAGCAAATATAATACAATAAATAAAATAGAGTATTTCACAATAAAGGAAATAATCAATGGGATATAGGCATGATGGATCCAGTAAAAGTAATGAACTAACCAGATTTCTCACTGGGGGCAGACAAACCACAAGATCCACATCACTCGTGGGAAGGGACAAACCAGTTGCATTTGAACCAAAAATGTTTGTCCTGGACCTGGGCCATAAGACTTGAAGGGACCGTGTAACCCGTTTAACCGCCCAAGTGATGTAAGGCTTCTTAGTCATATTTTCTGCAGCAACCTAGTATGGCATATATCACATGAATAGCATTTCTCAGTGATGAAAATCGTTTACATAAATTCCAACTAGGAAATACTACACAAAAAGCAACAATGAGAGCTCTTACATGCTTGCAGAAAGAGTCAATCTCATCATGTAGGCGGCTATGCATCAAAGAAAGAGATTCTTTTTTTACAGAACAGCTAATCGTAGGTGGAAAGAGAGGAAATGCAACATCTGGCTGCAAAAGAAAATTAATCATAAGGGAACTTCAGACACAGTATATAGCTCAAATATTTGGATTGCAGTTGCATACTCACATGTTCTTGATCGAGAGCTATCTGGGACATAGCTATTAATGACAAAGGTTGAACTGTCGAGCAATTAGAATTACTTTTATTTCTCCAATTAGGCCATACAACTTCAGCACCATCAATACGTAAGCATGCTTCTTCCAAATTAGTTCCATCAGGATACCAACCCTTTACACCCCAATGCCTTGGACTTGAGCTACCAGATCTAACAGTTGGAAACCCCCTGTGCTTCCTGGAGTCACTTACAGGAGAAGGTGGAGGTGGTATTGGAGCCCGTGGAACACAAAGAACTACTGGAGATGGTGGACGCTTTACACGAGATTGCTCTCTCCTAGTAGGAGGGATACATGGGCTTTTATGATCATAACCATGACAGAACTCAGATCTTGATCTTTCCCTCGACACACTTGGAATAACAATAGGGCGCAAGATTGGAAATGAATGTGAGTCTCCTGTTTTCCCTTCAACATCACTAGACAAATTTGGCGAAGATCTAGGACCATCTTCCTCTGTTACCGTGTCTTTCATAGTTGGTGAGGAATGGATCATGTTGTTGGGTAGATCAGTTCCTTGCACCACATAACCAAGAGCCTGCTTTCCAGAACCCAGTGGATCAAAAGGAGAACAGAATGAAGTAGCAGTTGGGGAAGTCAACCCATTACTGTAAGAAGAAGAGAAAGCAACCATATCATCAACAGTCCTGTTCATGTCAGCTTCACGCCAAGCCCATGAACTATCATCAGAACTAAGCGAAGGAGGTCGAGAGAATCCTGTCCCATGGTGATCAGAAGGATTCCAGTACATAACACCACCACCAAAATACTGATTGTAGTCTATCCCAGAAACTGCATGCATTTCCAGTTCTTCCTCCGATATCCAGTTTCCATCACACTCATCAGCTAAATCTTGATTATTTGACAAATCAGGAAAATCCGTGAGATTTTTAGAGTACTTCTCATCTTCTGTACTAATTTGACTGCTGTTATTAGGGAACCCCTGACAAAAAGTAGATTGTCTCCTAGAAAGAAACCCAATATCTTGATTTGACGTCATTGTAGAAGCCAAGCCAGAAGCACTTCGTAAGACTGGGGGCCAATCTAGACTCATTAACAGTGGTCGAGTCAGAATGGGATTACAACCACCTTTAACAGAAGAATTTCTTGATTGAGGCATTGCAGGTGTGAAAGACCGACGGAAATGATTGTGCCAATTATGACCAACATCTAAATGTAATCTATCAGTAGCAGGTGGGAGATGTGAATTGAATGATGGGATATACAAAGAAGCTACACCATGCCATTCATAGGGAGAATGTTCCAAGGGATTCAAGGTCCTAGTATTACAAGTATCACCACTAAATTGATTTCGAGATAAGCATGATTTCTCCTTTACATCAATGATTCTCGGAAGTTTATCCAACAAACATGATTTATCTCCTAATTCACAAGTTCGCACAGAACCCTTCACATTGACATCACTTTTGACAATATTCTTTAGCTCCATTGAAGGCAAATGAGAAGGTACTGCACTGCAATCAATAAAAGATGTAGACGATTCCAAAGTAGATGATAAGCGTTGATTTTCAATTATTCCTTTTGGGAACTGAGATTCTCCAGGACTAATTTGACAGACAGATTTCGTTAACCCAGAAACTTCATGCATTTCAATATTTTGGCTACTGTCATACTCTCTATTTGGTGCATTAGAGAGAACCAGAGGATTTGAGTTTAATGCTGAACTGTCATCATTATTTGCAGTATCATTCTTGATATTTGAGATGGAAGGTTTTATGAATATATTGTCCAACTCTGCTACCTGATCCTGAGAACTAAAAGATGGCGAGGAAAATTTAACGGCTGGCCCAACTGAAGGTCTTATTTCAACTAATCTGCTGTTCCCACCAGAGTTTTTACTCTTGTGTTTTTTCTTCTTCCTTGCAGTGCCTTGATCTTTTCCAACACTCATTTTATGGTCATGTACCTGGTGACAGGCTACTGGTTACAATGCAATCAAGCCATTAAATATATGATACAAATTTTAAAAAGAAAGAAAGGGAAAAAAAGACTAGTAAAATAATAAATAAAAATCAAATCAACCGTTTTAGATATATCTGCTGGGATTTCTCTGCAAGTCTCATTTCCCTTGGACATAATAGACATTGTTGTGGGTTCCGTCATAACTTCTCTCCCTTTGTGAGCACACTCCTTGTCACATTCCTGAGCCTACGTCAAAAAATTAAATTCATATCATGCAGATAAGTCCATAATATAACATTTCTTATGCTTCAAACCAAATTTACCTTCGTAAATTTATGGCATGATAAATCATCTACGCATGCCCTCATCACAGGATTCTGTGATTTCCGGCTCTTTCCCTTTTTCCTTCTACTGGAAGCACCTACATGCTCTCTTGATTTACTTGGAAAGGACTTACTATCCCCCTCTCCTAGAAGCTCAAATTTCGTGCAATCAAGTGAAATAAACATAAGAAATTCACGCAATTTTCTTAATATACAATCAGGGATGGCACAGATAGAACCCAAAGTGCTATAAAATAGATTACTCTTATAGTATTCATCATGAAGACACGACGATACGATCGTAACAATATCCTGAAGCACAAGCAAATTTCTAAAGATGTTGGTTAATAAATAAGGTTTTCCGGAATGGGTAGCTGGAATTATGTTGAAGTCAATATGCAGGTCCGCTTGGGCTGTTAACATGGACCCTGGTGGAGATATAGTACAATTGTACCTAAATGGTCTATTCCATTCAGCACTAAAGAGCCCCATCTCATGCTCCGCAAGTCCACTTGTCCACCTCAGAATCTCATGTATCTGAAAACTCAAAAAGTGACTGGAAGTTAGCCAAAATATGGTGATAGATCTCAAACCTGCTGTACATAAATCAAAATTAAAAGTGAGTTAAATTTTTCAGGGAAGAAGAACGATGTAAGCTTGTTTGGGGTATCTTTGTAATTACTTTAATTAGCAGGTTCATTAATAAATTAGTTTTAGTACCTTGTCAGCTAACTTAGTTAATAAGTTACCAAACGTAGTTTGATCTTCTTTTTTTCCTTTTTTTCTTTTTTTTTTTTTTTTTTTTTTTTGGAGGAAACCAAATTTTTCATTGATGTAATGAAAGAAGTCAAAGCTCAAAATATACCAGAGAAAAAACAGAGAAATAATATTAAATTACAAAGGCTTTCGAAGATTCTTTAAAGATTATGAGATTTTTTTTTTTTTTAACGGAAACAGAATTTTCATTGAATTAATGAAATGTGACTAATGCTCGAAGTACAAAAGAGGAAAGAAAACATAAAACTCAAACTTGGACTAACCACACTTAAAGCCTACTGAATCCTACTGAAGATTTAGAAAAGCCTACTAAATAAAATCAGGATAACATTGGACTAACCACACTTAAAGCCTACTGAAGATTTAGAAAAGCCTCCAACGTTTTCATGAGAGCCAAACTTCAAAGAAAATGTGGAGGGTCTTCGATATCCACAGAACAAAGAGGACAAATTGAAGTCGAGAGTGAATGACTTGGAAATTTCCTTTGAAGAGTAACTGGAGAATCCAATTCCAGCTTCTTGGATTTTTGGTTGATGAGTAAATGATGAGATTTCTGATTTTCAGGCTGAGAGTGAATGATGATTTCTGATTTTCAGCAGCTTCTTTCAGATAGAACTTGATTGATAACCCAGACTCTTGAAGTTGGTCATTCGTCGGGTAATGTTGGTGGAAACTCTTCTCACTCTTCAACATCTAGTGGGTTTTCCTTAATCCATTTAAGGAGAATATCTTTCAATTGTTGATCAGCTATGGTGTCAAAGTCCGAAGTTTTGTGGTCTAGTGAAGTGAAAGATTTATTTTCCTAATTATGGTAAAAGCGCAATCAGAGGGTTTTCCATAACAAAACTCTCCTTTGCGATGATCGTTTTGGTTCGGCTCGTCTAAATGCCTCTTCTTGATGTTCTCTTTCTAAAGGCTTCACAGGATACTCTATTTAGAATATTTGTCTTTAACTAAAATGCTTTTACATTTCCCTTCTAATTCACTTATGTTCAGATGTTCTGATTTGATATTCAAATACTACTTTATTATTCTTGTGTCCCATTTGGGGTTCAAGTATTTTGTAGCATTAGTTTCTTTTCATTTTCTCAAACAAAAATATGAAAAATGCGAAAATGAATACAAAGAAAAGAAAAGGACTAAGCAGAAGAAATCAAATTGATTCAGATCGAACATGAAGAGGTTTGAACCTAAGCTGAAACAAAGAGAGCAATCCAAGGAAGAGACTGATAGAACTCAAATTAATTATCTGCCTGACATAAAATACCAAGGAAGCCGAGACTCCCCCCTCTCATCAAGCTCTCCGAGCTTTACTCAATACAATGCAAAATGAAAATCCATCACTCTCCCCTCACAAACAAAATATAGCCGCCACCCCCCCCCAAAAACCTAACAAAACACATCTTTCCCCTCAGGCCCACTCCCAATCTGTTATTACCCATAACTAACTACTATTCCTTTTGCAACGATTTACGTCATTTACATTTCATTCTCCATTTCTCTTTTTTTTCTCATATACCTCCTAATAACTAGGGGCCTATCACTACCCGCCCCCCAAAAATCACCTTGTCCTCAATGTGAAAGTCTGGGAATTGATCGATAATATGCAGTCCATTTTCCCATGTAGCATCGTCAGATGACATCTTGTCCCACTGAATGAGCACCTCAAAATCAGTAGGGACACCACGGTAGCTCCGATTTTGCGGATGCCCAATGCAGAAGCTGGTCGTATGGACATTGATCCATTAGGTTGCAGCAAGGAAGGAGTTGTAAGTGTCGACAAAACAAAACCAATTGCCTTACGTAGCTGGGACACATGAAAGACCGGATGAATATTGACATTGGTTGGCATATCCAATTTATAGGCCACTGGACCGACGCATTCGATAATCTGAAAAGGTCCAATGAATCGAGGTGCGAGTTATGGGTGTTTGTGGTTGCACATTGTACTCTGTCTATAAGGTCGGAGCTTAATATATACCTAATTTGTAATGGCAAACTCCACCTCTCTCCGTTTAGCATTTGCTAAAGGCCTCATCCTTTGTTGTGTGTGTTCCAATGTAGCCTTCAACTTCTTCAACATTTCATCACGCTCCTTTAAAAGGACATCGACTATCCCTACCGCAGCTGTTCTTGCTTCATATGAAACAAATTTTGGCACTGGCTTGCCATAAACTACTTCGTAGGGGGGGCTTCTCTATTGAAGTATGGTAAGATGTGTTGTAGTTGTATTAAACCCACGCTAACCATTAAGCCCACTTTGTCAGCGAGTCCATTGCAAAGCATCGTAAGTATTCTTCCAATCCCCGATTCACTACCTCTGTTTGGTCGTCGGTTTAAAGGTGGTAGGCCGTACTCCTCTTCAGTTGAGTGCCCATCCGATTCCTCCCAAAACAAGCTTACGATACTTTTGGTGCCCCATGAAGTCACACAATCTCCTTGAGGAATATCGCAACCATTATGGTGGCTGTATATGGGTGTTTCAGCTGAAAAAAATGAGCGTATTTTGACGATCGTACCAATATGGAGTTATATACATCAGATTTGGGCAAACCATCAATGAAGTCCATAGAAATATCATCCCCGCATTTTCAGACCGAGAATCACGAAGATGTCGACTTTGCGCTATGCCATACGATCTCAGGATTGCTTCGATTGGGAAGGGTCTTGCCCATCAGCCTACTTTGCCAACATACTCCTTTAAAAGCAAGCATCTCTTGTCAATCGGATAGGAGCCTCCCTAAATTAAAAAAAAAGGGATCTGCCTCGACCTGGGAAATTGAAAATAAATCTGTATCGTAAAGAAACTTCTTGCTACTTAAAATCTCCATACTTTTCTATGTCAATTGAAAATGACATCGGCTAGTGAGTCCACGAATCTGATAAATTACTCTTCGCGCTTCCCTGAACAAGTAGTTTCAACAACAGTAGACCCAGTATTTAGAGAGCGATACCACCCTGCGCAGGGGGAAAGCTATAGGCATCAGCAGAAAGAAAAGCAAAGGCATAGGCAGCATATCATCTCTGGCATGGGCAAAGGTTAAGGAGTTAAGCCCTTACCGTCCCTTCTTGTTTCAGATTAAGGAGTTGCGCTCGACGATCCTCCTCCTTCGTCGGCAAAAATCGGAACAACGGTTGCTCCTTAAATTTTGCCCATGTATCCATTGGCGTTTTTTCTTCTTCCCAAAGATGCCATTCCAACGCCTCTCCTTCCAAGCAAAGCACTGCAACATCAATTTTATCTTTCTCTAACAATCAATTAACCACAAAATATTGCTCCACTCGATGGAACCAGCCAAAGGGATCGTCCCCTACTTCACCCTTGAAAATCGGGATTTCAAGCTTTCTTAATCGCATATCAAACAAGGATACCTCTCTCTTCTCCTTCTCAGATGTGCTCCCCAACCGTTCAGCTTTCTCCACTACTGGTTGTTTACCTTATCGGTCACTATGCGTTCAGACGACGATGATTTACTTCCATCTTCTATTGTGCCTCCTCTCCTTGACCACGCCTCAAGCGCTGATAGCATCTTCTATTCCACAGTCTCCCCCATAGCTTCAAATCAGGCTGCCATGGAGCTCCGTCAGCTGTTGCAACTCAACAAACCGTTGATCCATCCTGGCCTCCATTCCCACCTGTAGCAGAGTAAGTTGTTTTTCAATCACTTACATTCGAGCCTCCATTTTTTTCACCATCCCCCGAGGAACAACAACTCTGATACCAAAATGATAGAACTCGGATTATATATTCACTGTTTTTTACATCAAATGCCAAGGAAGACAAGACTCCCCTCTTTGAGCTTTACAGACTAAATATCACCACCCCCCCCAACAACAATCTAACAAAACGGATCTTTCCCCTCAGGCCCACTTCCAATCTGTTATCACCCATAACTAACTAATATTCCTTTTGCAACAATTTACGCCATTTACATTTCCTTCTCCATTTCTCTTTCTTTTTCTCATATACCTCCTAATAACCGAGGGTCTATCAGAGACTTATCCAAAAAAAAACAATGAACTCTTTCAAACCAAAGATTTAACCAAAGAACTTAAACGCCAACTAAGCTTGAGAAAATGCATACAAAAAATATATGTTGCAAGACTATGCAAATGACCGAATAAAGAGGGCAGAAAGCTGGAAAATGAAGAACCTAAAAGATGCATCAACAACCTTCGACAATCTTCGAAAAGAGATATTCCTTGAAAGTGTAGCTTCAACCCAAAGAACTATAATCGAAACAAAGTACAAAGGAGCCTTTTGAAAGGCCACAGATTTAACCCACTTACACAATTGAAGACTACAAGCTTTTCTACAAGTGAAGAAAAATTGAATGTTATCTGGGAGGGAGACAAAGAAGAAGTACTCAACCTTGTATCTTGAACACATTGTTTTTCCTTATCTCTTTGAGAAACAAAATATCAAAAGCTTCCCCTATATGTTCTACACTTCTACTAAAAATGGATCCTCAAAAACTGGGTCCAAATGATGAAGATCCAATTCTTCGCTACTTACACTAACAACCGAGTCCTCATCGTAATCATAGGGGCAAGAGACATCCTTAGAAGAAGAATGACAAACAATACCTCCATGTCGAGCAATCCTAATCACAAGTCCATGGGAGATGGTTAAGATGCACAGCTACACTGTTGCACAATACACAACATAATTGCTCTGTTCGACGTAACGACTTCATCACGGGCATTAACTCTACTATGGAGGACCTGTTGCACAAAGAATTTGCCCTTCTTAAGAATTTTAACCTTCCCCAACAAGTGTGAGAGGTTGAAGGGAGAGAGATTTACCATAAAACAATCTTTTCTCCCTACAATGATAGAAAAATCTCCTAGTAGTGATAAAAGGGCCACATATCTTCTATTTCCCATAGAGTTCTAGTACGACCTTTCTTGAATAGGATTTGTTCTATAGGTTGTACAACTGTGTCCTTGAGTTCTAAAGGTTTTTAGTAGTACCTTTTGAAACCTCACCTAAGGGATCTACTCAAAATAATGAAGACATGTTCACTTACAATAGCTTATGTCATAAGGTGTCATACTCTCTAAGAAATTGCTGCAACCATTTAGCCAACAATGCCTTCTTTTGTGCCCTTAAATTACATGTGCCTAGACCCATAAGATCCAATAGCTTGGTCACCAAACCACATCCCACAAGCCCAAATAAGAACTCTTCCTCACATCAAACCCTTCCCCGACACGTGAACCCTAAGCAAAGGGAGAAAATAAGTCGCAATTGCATTCAAAACTAGCAATGTCAAAGTGAGTTTGCCTCCCTTGGTGAAATGGTTTCTCTTGCAAGAGGATAGGCATTTCTGAAATTTTTCCACAACAAGATCCAAAAAAGTAGAATAAAGGAAAGGAACCTACCTCACAGCTCACCAAGCAAAAGAAGAGACTGTTGTAGCAAACTGCTTAGAGATAAAACAAGGAAATATAATCCCTCTCAACCTGAAACCCCTCAAGTATGTCACTTTCCACTTCCCTTGATATAATTATACCCGGAATATCTTCCAACCAACAAGAAGATGAAGGGGACAATCCAAGAATCCTATCTCACGAATTACAATTAAAAAACGATAGAGTATCTAACCATCCTAAGACAACTCCAGAACCAATATCTTCATTTGACTTGTGCATTATATATATATATATATATGTATGTATGTATATATGTATATGGATGGATGGATGGATGTATGTATATGGATGGATGGATGGATGTATATGTATATATGTATGTACGTATATATGTGTATCAACCTAAATGTTTTGAGTAAGGATTAAGTATGTAAAATAGAAGATACAGAAACTTCAACAAACATTAAGTAAAGAAATGAAAGGATTAAGCACCAGCAACCCGAGTATTCTTAAAAAATATGTAACGACTTCAACTAAATAAGCACACAAGATGGACAGCATGTAAATGTTCCCAGCATTACCAAGTTTTTTGCTGATTTCCCCAGAATTGCAGTCAAAATTTTTTCCCTTGACGAAGCATCCAATTTATCCCACCAGTCCACGCATCCCTTCTTCCTCCAAAACACGTTTGTCGCCATGCCAGTTGCGGTAGCCTTCTCTTTGAACTTAACCGATCGTTTTTTTCCATTATTCAAGTTCATCCATGACAATCTCAAAGCCACCTCCAACTTATTCGCCACAAAGGCCTCGATACTGTAGTATCCTTTCGCTTTTAACCAATTTAATTCGGCCCAATTGGACGCCAGGTCACCCCCTTCGCCTCTCAAAAACGCCCCATTTGAAACTCCATCCATTGCCTCGACAAATTTATCCACATTTGATACAAAATCCTCGCTTACAGTTATAGAATCGATGTTCTTTAATGAACAAGAACATTCCTCGAGCTTGTCGCCTTCCCTGGAACCGAATAATCGACTGGACTCAAAAATCATCCTTTCGGACTCGTTGGACTCGGAGACACGAGACAATAGTCCGCGGGACTTCTTAAAGCATATGCTGGGTAGGTGCAGAGGGTCGCAGGAAGGAATGTCGGGCAGGAGGATAAAGAAACCATGCCCTCGTCTGCGAACTTCGGCCACCATTTGGATGAGGATTTGGACGAATTTGAAGTCAACCACCGTGAGATGAGCTTGGCGTTGGTGGACGCTGAGAGAAGAGAACCATTTAAGGATCGAGGACCTAGGATTGGAATTGGTATCGCGGTTGACGGGAACGGATGTAGAATGGTAGAGGGAGATATGGGAGGTGAGAGAGTCGATAAGCTGGTTCTGAGCCATGATCGAGTAGGGAAGGTACTCACCGGCGGTAACTGGATGCGATCGATTCCTCCGTTCTTCTTTCTCTTCTCTTCTTTTCTTTTCTTTTCTTTTCTTCTTTTGTCTATTGTAGAGCCAGAGACAAACAGAAGACGAGAGTGACGGAGGTGAGAATTGAGAAATAGCGGGCAGATTGCAATTTTCGCGGGTTGCGGCCTTGTGGGGTCTTAAAAATATTTACGTCATCGCTCTGCTGTACATTTCTAGTTTATTGGAATTTACTGTGAAAGTTGGCCATATGCCAAAATTCCCCCATCTTTGGTATGCAAGTCTTGTAACTGAATTTTTTTAAGTCTTTTTATTCCGACCATTAATGCAAAGTTTGCCCTATTATTTTCATTCAAATATCCATTACATCCATTAAATAAACAAACAAAACTCTCGAACTATTTAGTTTGAATATTTTTATTCGATTAGTTCTCGAACTTATGATTTAGTCTTGTTAAAGGGCTCTTTGGGGGTCCAACATGAGATGGGATGATATGATGTTTCGAAGCTGATAATTTGTAGAAATATAAGTTATTTAACCTTTTTATTGAGAACAATTAAGAAAATTATGAGAAAAATGCATTATCTTGATGGAAAAATCATGCAATTAATAATATCCTGCAATTACATGCCTACGAAATGGTTAATCCTTGAAAATTATAAGAATTGTCACTTGTTGGACGCATGATTCTATCAAGAATGAAGAAAACCGAGAAAAGAAGCAAGTCGCAGCTGCAAACACATAGAACTTAAGTTGACGCATAACTTAGTATCGCATAGTTCCACGTGGTGAGATAATATGATTAGAAATACAATAGACACTTGGGTGGTGGATGTCAAATAACAAATATCAAGTTGGTTGCTGATGTGAAAAGTTTGTGGCAAAACCAATGAACCTCTGACACGAGGGAAGTGGCGGGATGAGGCATGGCATTTGCGATGTGTCGATTAATCATTAGAAATATGCATGGAACCTTCCTTTTGTTGGGTTTTATGTCATAGAACTCGTGGTTTATAAAAGAATGAAACTTATTCTAAAAAATTTAATAATGTGTTGTTGAATAGATGTTTTGTTCGATGAACTCCAATAAATCTAAAAGGTCCCTTGACTATTTGATGAGTACTTGAACTTTATGTGGAGACATAAAGGTGGATTAGGTTCGAGTAAATAGTCAAAATGATCTATAGTATATGAATCAAGTTGGGTGCCTTATTCTGGTAACACTATTGGATGTGGGCTGCTCTGTAATTGTTACAAAAAGTTGTAAAGTGCTACAAACGAAGTGATCCTAATTCGTTCATGTTGGGATATAAGGAGTGGGGGTGTCCTTGTGCAGAAAGGTTTATACAAGATCGGACAACTAAATCAGTCACTCTTACTTTATAACGTTGTTTACTGTTTAAGACTGAATATTTCAAAGCGATGACCTAGGTAACTTGACCTTAATCCCGAGCTAACTATGAACTCCTGTTTATTTGGGATCATCCTTAGATTTGTATAGGTAAGGGTTGGCTAAACAACGCCAACTCAATAAACTCTCATTTCAGGGGTAAGACTGGATAGATAGTTAGGGACATAAGGTGCAAAATGGAATTCACTCCTACCCGCTTTTAGGGATAGTAGAAAGGTTGTTCCCTTAAGTGCTAATCATGGGTCTTGAACAAGGGGCCTCATCCTCTCACTGGCCCGTTAGGGACTCAATTTTGTTGATTAGATCACAAAATAATTGTCCATTAGGAGATCGGTGGAGACTTAAGAAACAAAAGGTAATTTCGGGGGTAAAACAGGGATTCGACCTAATCGTTATTACGAACAATCTGTGAAGGGTTGACTTACTAATCATGGTTTATATCGGGCGGACATAATATATCTACAGTGAGGGAGTTCAACTACGGGCTTTGATGAAGTGACCCATTAAACGAATGGGGCTTAGATCGGTCTAATGAGTTTAGCCAATTAATCTCGGATCGTTGGAGTCCATGATTTGTAGGTCCACGGGGTCCCCCTACTTCTTCGAAAATAGATTAGCTTTAGAGTAGCGTGATGAGTTAATTTGAAATGTTCAAATTAGAATCAAACGGAATTTGAGAATATATATTTAAATATGATTTAAATATACGAAGATGAATTTGTGTAAACTAATTTATAATCTCATTAGAAATGTGATCTCATGTCTATGTGAATCATGCTTTAAAGCTATTTAAAAATAAATAAATAAATAACCTAAGGTTTGCAAGTAATTTTGAATTATTGATTTTAATTCTGATTTCATTTAATTATAACTTTTATAAAATGAATTAAATGACTTAAAATCAATTATTGCATGTGCACGCATATTTAGGTAAATTATAACAATTATAAATTAACACAAAGTAGTGACATGCTTCATGCAACTTCATTTCATTACTCAACATACATAACACTTATATAATAAAGTAATGAAATTATTAATAATATATATTCATCCATACATTAAAACTATATATTATAACACTCATAATATAAATTATGCATGACTATGTTATTAATGCATGCAACCACATATTATAACATTTATATTATATGATGCGTTATAAATTAAATCATGCAACTATATATTATAATATTTATAATATAAATGATGCATGGATAATGCATAACTTATGTTGGGATTTAACTACATGGCATACATTATGACATATAAATATATAAAATAAATCATACATTATATGCATAATTTAAAAACAATTATTGGATTGGGATTGAACTCCTAAATAATTAAATTAATATAACAATTATATTAATTTAATTAATTTAAAACAACTAACTATTACAAAACTAGTAGTCAACGGGTTCAAAAAAAGTAAACCAGGTTTTGAACCGCACGAACCGGATCGTCCAACACCTAAACTGACCATGAACTACTCAAACCAGCAAGCCGGACACAAACTGACTGAACCACGCGTAAACCGGTTCATTATTTCCGTCTTAGAGCGTTGCAATGCTAAGAACATTTTGTCCGCCTTTTGTAGCATTGTAATGCTACTATACATAAGCCACTATACAATTGTGAATTCCTTCGAAACTCCTCCGAATTTGGCCTCGTTTTCTCCCGAAATTCACCATAACTACAAGAATGACACATGACATTGATATCGACTCTATAACTTTAATCTTGCCTAAAACATCAGGCCCTTACAAATCAAAATTTGTAAAAATAAAGCAATAAAACCAAAATCCAATCCCGAAAGATCCAAAAATTGTAATACAATTAACATCCATTCATCATATGAAAAAATTCAGTATGCAATCCACCAATTATGTAAAATCAATATGGAAAAATAAAAAATTGGGACCAAAACCACGCTCTGATGCCAATTGAAGGAATCCTAAGATCCACCACGGAAGCGGGAATCGGTCCCCCAAATTAATTTTCACAAAATACAAAATTTACAGAACCTAAATTATTCATTACAACAGAAAAATTCAAAGCATGCTTTAAGAGAAGAATATAAGAATTTCATACCCTTGATGAATTAAATTTTTCTTCACGAAATCCCCATCTCCACGGATGATCAACCACGATCCAAAAAAAAAGACACCACCACAAGTTAGATCTCTATATTCTCTTTTGGGATGAGATTATCTCATGAGGGTGTGAGCTCTGAGATTTTAGAAGATGGAAGAAAATAATTTTTGAGAGAGGAAGAGAGGATTCTCGAAAAAATTCAGCGAGAGTTTTTCTTGGAAAAGTTTGTGAAGAAGATGATAGATAAAGCGAACAAAATCATCATGCGTGAAAAAACTTCCCACTTCCACATTGATCACGAGAATTAAGGGAAGGGAGTTGACTCCCTCCCTTACTATATGTTATATCAGTTATAACATATAACTTACTGTTTTTATAAAATACAATATAACCTATAGTTTTTAATTCCCTCATTAATTTGTGGTATTTAATATAAATTATATTTATACTAAATTTAATTATATGAGTCCAATCCATATAATTAATATTCGAATCATAATCAAATATTTATTTTCTCTCAAATAAACTTTATATTATAATGTATCAAATACAATATATTAATTATATCACATACATAATTAATTTAACCATATCACATATAATTAATTCCCTCAATTAATTTGAACAATTCAAATTAATCTAAAATTAATTCTCAATAACCTCTGTTGAATTATAGAGGGGATCTTGTGGACCCGTAGATCGAAGCTCCAATGACACTTGGATAATTTAATTACTCAAACTCTTTAATTAAATTATCCAACATCCATTAACTGTCAGTCACTCCGATAAAGACCAACAGCTCACTACAAGAAACCCTACTTTTTTAGCCCTTGAAGATAGTGTTTTTCAAAAGTAACTATAAAAAAAAATGGAAAAGGGCAGAGAACAGTTTGGAGAAAAAAGTGAATTTTTTTTTGGAAAAAACGGCGGAAACCTCCAAAGTTGAATTGTCATCCCAGTGTCTTTTTTTCTCTCGTCTCCTTCGTCTTACCACTTCACGCGTTTCCCTCGTCTTTTTCTCTCTAAATCAATAGGCGAAAACCCTAGCGTATAGTTGCAAGAAGACAACAAATTGGAGTTCCCAACCAAGTAAGTTAACTAGTCTGTCTTCTTCTTTTGTTTTTCTCTTATCTCTAGGTTTTCTATCCATTTTTGCTCTCACCTTCTCGCCCTTGAAACTAAGAGAGATTGGGTATGAAAAAGGAGAGTAACTCGTTGATGGCTTCACTTGGCTAACTCTTCAATTTTCCCTATATTCTTCCATTCCTTCACTTTCTAAGGGCAGCATCGACTCTCTCTGGCTTCCATTACCAAAACCATTTCAGAATCATATATTCGAACCGTCCAACATTGTTCTCTTTCGATATTTAAGCCTCTCCTCCTCCAAATCTTCCATTCCAGGTCTCTTCATCATTCCAACAAGCTTTATTTCTTCAAATGGTGCTCCACTCCGATAGGGTAAATATTCATAAAACAGAAGCTAACAGAATCATTAAGCATTCTAATTACACTTAATTTGAGTATAGGACATGATATAAAAACAGGTTTTAAAATAAAAGGGTTTCAGCTTTACAACCTTTGTAGAATCCTTCAGATTCTTGCTTATTTCCACGAATTTGACCTTCAAATCTTCAATAGACCACCAAGAGAATCTTCTCTATTATTCTCAACCTTGGATTTGAGTCATGGAACTCTGAATTGAGAGGGATTTAGATGGGTTTGAGAGAGTTTGGGAGTCGATGAAAGTTTTTGCAGAAATTTCACAAATTTCATATTTTATCCACTCAATACTCTGAAAATGGAGTATTTATCAAGTTATTGATGCAAGCACTTACTCGTTTAGCTAATTGACACTTCGATTAGTACTTAGATAATGGACAAGGTGTTAAAATATGGATTAATCCACTAAAAATCCCATTTTTGGGATAAATCCACTATCATGCCAATTTTTCAATTTAAAAGGATTTAATTTAAGAGTAAATTAAATTTCAGTAAATTGAATTTAAAATTGAAAATTTTGATTTAATTTTAATTAATTAATTAGAGAAATTTATTAATTAATTTAAACAATTTAATATCAAATATTAAATTAATAAAACATCTAATTTCAAACATGAATCCCATTCATGTAATCAATATTTAAATATTTTGAACTCTCCAATTACGTTTAATTTCAACAAAATTAAATGTTAATTATATCGAATATAACTATTCAAACCCTAAATTGAAATCGAACATTTCAAACTCAAACCCTAAATTGAAAATTGAACACTTCACTTTCACTCGATCTTCTAATCCAAGGTTTAATCTTTTACGAGCTAGTAGAGAGACTACAAATCACGAGCTTTGATGATTTGAGATTAATCGGTTGCTTCAACGATTTGAGATTAATTGGTTAAACTCTTTAATCCAAAATAATCGATATTCGTTAACTACCGAGACATACCACTATAACTCGATAGTTGCACTATCCTTACTTTAGATATATTTCTGTCCATTTGATTTAACCATGATTAGTAAGTCGATCATTCACAGGTCGTTCGTATTTACAACTAGGTCAAAATTATCATTTCACCTTGTAAATACATTTTGCTCCTTAAGTCACCACTGATCATCTATTGAACAATTGGTTTATAGTCCAACTAATAAACGCTATCCCTCTCGGCCATGAGAGGATGGGGCCCTTTGTTTAAGACCAGAAATCAGTACTTAAGGGAACAACCTATCTACTAGACCTAAAACGGTAGGAGTGAATTCCATCTTGCAGGACTATGTCCCCAACTATCTATCTGGTCTTATCCCCAAAATGGGAGACTTATTGAGTAGTGTTGTTGAACTACTCTCACCTATGCAGATGAAAGGATAATCCCGAACAAATAATAGTTCATAGTTATCTCAGGATTAAGATCGAGTTATCCTAGGTCATCGAATTGAAATCATCAGTTTTTAACAGTAAACAATCGTTATAAAGAAAAGTGACTATTTCATGGTCCGGTCTTATACAAACATCTTTGGCATAGGATGCCCCCACTCGCATGTCTCCACATGAACGATTTCGGGATCACATCGTTTGTATCAATATACAAAGTGGGTTGCATCCATAGTATCCCTAGGACGAGGTACCCAAATCTCATCCATATACTTATAGATCTTTTAGGCTATATACTATAACTTGATAATCTTTTATGTCTCTACATAAAGTTAAAGTATTTCCATAGGTTCATTGATTGGATTTTATAACAGAATGCAATTTCAATATTACTTTTATTGATAAATAGAATATGTTTCCCAAATTACGAACGGTGAGTTTTAGGACATTCCCAAACCCGATTTAAGAGAGAAAAATTTGTGGGGTAAGAAATTTTCATATATCATAATATACACGTTGTGATAGATTAATTAGTGTTTTATTTTTTGTTTGTATTTTTGTTCTTGTTCTTGTTCGTGGCTCTGTGATGATATATATCTATGATTGGAAATGGGTTTTGGGTTTGATAAGGAACAGAAGAACATTGATTTTGCTTCAATTTTGTTGTTTTGACTAAACTTTGAGAAGTTCAACATAGATCCATCTCATTAATCTAATGGTTGGAAATGGTTAGTTGCTCTGTTTGAATTGGATGTGCCTAGCTACAGTTCAAAACTAGAAGTATAATTTACCTGCTTCGCTCTAAATGGTTTGGGCAGTAGCTCAATAATCCAGTTGAGAAGAAAACATTAGTCTTCCATTCTTAGTTTCATAGTCGTTTCTTATTTGATGATTTGAGTTATAATTTTTAGTCTTCTTCAGAAAGAAATTAAAAGATCATTTTCTAAACTTGACTTAGTGCATTTGCCTCGTAGATTGGTAGTTTGCATATTTTGATTTGATTGCAGAGTTTGTTAATCCTATGACCTACTACTTGGATTATTCTCAACTACATACTCACAAGTTTTTGTAATTAGTTTCTATGTATAATTGACTACATAATTCAAGCTTCAACGCGTTTTTTAAAGTTAATTTGGGTTTATGCCAGATATTATTTTTCTTGTATCTCTTTCTTATTTAGTTTTGTTTTTCCTTTTCAGTTTTTTTCCTTTGTTGAGTCTATAGTTGTCTATTTATTCGTTGTTGGAGAGATTGCGAGATCATTGCTTATTTTCCATGTATACTATGAATAACCTTATTTTCCCAATAGTTTCTTTCTCTTTTGCTAGTATAAACCCAAATCAAAACTGTTTAGGATAATTGTTCAATATCAACCTTTTTCTTTACTTTGTGCTGCAAAATGTTATTTATTATTTAGAACATAACAGGTTGATTGTAAGATTAGAATGACGAGCCTCGTGATAGTTTATATGTCCAATATTGTTTTTAGTTTGAGAAGTTGATTGTCTCTAAAATTGAACCAAAATGGATTGATTCATACATTGATTAGTTACTTTATGATTTCCACAGATGGCTTGAACAACGACATGCCTTGAAATTCTTTTTAGAAAGCTTGAACTTCTTAAATAGTTGGTGGCCAAATCTCTTGGTTTAATGTAATGACAACACAATATGCTCCACATACATGAATATACATTAGTTGGTTAGAACAACAATTGAGATGAAAATTTCCTCGTCAATGCAGCAAGCTCTGCATCTAAAACATCCTCCCCAAAACAATCATTTTCTGGGTTTGCTAGCACTCTAGATCTTTGGATGAAAGTGAGATGATGCAATATAACATTAATTCAAACTGACTCACTAGTACAATAGGAGGTGTCCTGCTCTATATGTTTGAAGATAGAGGAATGATGGATTCTTTAATAGCCTACCTCTTTTTCTTTTCTTTTTTTCTTTTGTTTTTGTTTTTTGAAGCAATGAGTTAGGAATAAAAGGAAAATTTCTAAGTAGCTAGAGAAGTCTTGTGATTTTTGAAGTCTAATTCATGTCAATACATACTATTGGTTCAAGATGATAAGTTTCTTTGCTTGATTGGTTTAGATTACCATTGCTCAAACTAACAAGATTTATTCAAAAAGTCTTCCAAGTGTAGCTCATTCTCTTTTGTTATTGCAAGCAACTGGTCTTTAATGATTTATGTATTCCTTGTGAGGCTGATGACATGATTTTAGATGACAAGTTTTCTTCTTCTTCCTCTAGACGACCACTATGGATTTGAATTCCTATAAACCATCGGATTAACTTATCACAATGACGTTGATGTTTCATTAGTTAGATCTTCGAGATGATAAGAAGTTTCTTATAGACTATCGTGACACAATTTGTATTTCAATCACTAAAGTAAATTGTTAGCTTAATTGGTCTTTTGTTTTCAAGTTATTTTTGGTGTGTGGCTATAATTTGGTTATCATGTCAATGTAGATCGAGAGGAGCTTAGAGCGTTGATTAATGCACTTGAATACATCTACTGGAGTTCAAAATTTCAGCAGGTATTTGGATTTGTATGTGAGTGACCTAGTGTTCTAGAATTGTTGGTTATGGATTATTAATTTGCTATGGTGATTGACGTTCACGAGATTGTTTCTTATGTTAGCACATAGAGTTGTAGTTTTAAAGGGAACATATTTGTTTTGTTGCTAGTACTTTGATATCTTAATCCACTTGCTTATCTTCTTCACCTTAATAAAGTGAAGGAGAATAGAGAAAAATGAGAGAAAGGAAGAGAGCGAGGTGATTTCTCACTACCATTTTCTTCTCTATATGATTCAAGATGGAAATAAATATTTATGGAGCTTGGTCTTATGATTCTTGTAAGGGAAAATTTATTATGCGCTATGACTCAAGTTTTCGTCCCCGGCAACGGCACCAAAAACTTGTTATAAATAATTTATTGTCAACAACTCGTTAGGTTGCTGACGAAGTATATATATGTATGTGTATGTATATGCACTTTGCGACAATAATATTATGCGATACTACATTCTAAATGTATGCGACGATAATGATATGCTTCGTAGTATGCATTCGTGTAGTACGCGTGTCACAAGTTTTCTTATGCTGGAACCAAGTATAATTCAAATGCAAGTTTCTCAGATGATCTGAGGTCAACACGGGGATTGTTGTGATTAATGCGATACTAATGTGGTATATGCGACTGGTTAAACATAAAGAATAATAAATTGGGTTTTGAAAGTAAAATGTGGTAAGGAGTAAATTGCGATAATAAAAATAAAGCAATGATAAAATAAATTGCGGTGATAGATAAAATTGTGGTAATAAAGTAAATGAATAAACATTTAAATATACAAGTTGAGAACTGGCTGTGAAGTTGTACAAAATAATCTGATGAATGCGTTGGCAAGTCTTGTGAAATGAGTCGGAAAGAGAACGGGTTGAGGGAAAGGATATCGCAAGTTCGTCAATCTCGTTGAGGATACAACTAAGGTTCCTCTTTCCCTTGGCTTACACCTCTCAGTGCACGATCGCGTTCCCATATGTCTATGGTGAAACATGGATGAACGTGATGAACGCAAGATTGTTTCCATCTCTGGAAATGGAAATACTTCTCGCTTTAGTTAATGCATTCTTCCAACCTTCTTTCGAGAGGTGGAATAACATCTTCACTTCTGCTCTTACAGGTGAAGATGCCGTTGAGCACGCGTTAGCTAAACTTAGCCGATTTCTTCAACAAAGATTAATTTACTCACTTAATCCTTCCCCTTTACCCTGGGGATTAATTACACATGATGAAGAAAATTGATGATTAATGTATGGAGAAGAGCAGAGAAATGACGATGAATACGATAATGATATTAAAATCTAAGGATAAGCGTTTATTACAGATGGTGAATGAAAGATTAGAGATGAACACAGTAGATGAATAGAAAATAAGAACAAATACGGAAAGAGTGTCAATGTCTTAACACGGATCCCGGTCGGAGACGATTTGCTTGCCGACATGTGGTAGAAATAGAGTGGAAAGCTTCCCTCTAGGCTTGCTTTCCAAGTAGAAGTGACCTTTTGCACAGAGCTTCTTCTTCGGAAATGGAAATAGTTGCTTGCTCCAGAGGCGTACCTCTCGGTCTTGTCTCGTCTCATCTTTCTCCCGGATTTTTCCTAAATTGTCTCTTCAGACCAGCCTCCTTTCATTGAATTCGAGGTAGCTATTTATAGATCTTGGTTCCTTCTGCATTAGTGGTCCCACTCTGAAAAATTGATAATTCCTACCATGGCATAGTGGAAATGTCCGCTCTGCTCCACGTTCACTTTATCAGAATCGTACACAGAAAAGCTGTACAATATCAGAAGTCCTTGCGAATGCGTTGCTCTTTACATCTTCGATCGATCGCCGCATGCGGTGTGATTGGTTTGATCTTTTATCGATTTCCGCATGCGGTGGAAATGTGTTGATCATTTGAGTCCATGATCGATCGTCGCATGTGCTACAATTGCGTTGTTCTTTTTCGTTCTTAATCGATTGCCACATGCAATATGGATGTGTTGTTCATTTTTGTCCTCGAGCGGTTGTCGCATGCGGTGACCTATTTTCCTGCAAAACAAAGACTTGAACATTCTATTTTACCATCGCAATGGGGTTAGCAGGTGTGCTTATGACACTTTACAATTTTCGTGTGGTCGACACAACTTTTCCTTCTTTTTATCGCATAATCTAAATAAAACGGTATAAATAACTTGTATTTCTACAAGTTATCAATTCTACTTTAAACGATCTTTAAATGTTTCCTTTGATTTGATTTGACTTTCCTCTACATTTGATCATCTGGACTTGTTGGTATAACCCCATAGGAGAAAACTTCTTGTTATTTTCTCGATGGTAGAGTAGGCATTTTTTTTTTACTTACTTTTTTTCCTTCTCGAAGTTAATGACGATAAGGAAACAAAAATTTGAAGGTTTTATAGTTGAAGCGTTGAATAGATTTAGTTTCTCAATGCTCAAAATGAAGTATTCATTTTAAATTGTGAAGAGTGATTGTATGTTTTTTAATGAAGGTTTTATCTCCAAAAGTGTAAGGCCAAAAGGGTCTACTGTAAGAATTAGTGATGACTTTTAATTATGTATTTGGATAGGAATGGTAGTTTTTCAAAGCAAACAAGAAAACTTTTATTTTTGAAGTATTTTTGTTTGTTAATCTGAGATCACCAACTTAATACTTGGTATAGAAAAACAAGAAGCTTGAAAGCAAAGCAACTTGTAATCATTAACTGTTAAGTTTTGTTGATATTTTGCATTGTCTTCATGGATAATTATAGGCTTGGCAATCATTGGATAATTAAAAGAGTTTTTATCCATGCATGTTGATCTTAACCATCCTGTAAGTTACACTAGTTTTGTACAAATGTTGATGAATGTATATTTCTTTTGTTATATCTAATCATTTTAAGCGTTTTAAATTGTATGACTAACTTTACAATTGAAGATATCTTTTTTCATTGGTGTTTTTTTATATATATTGTTCTTTAATTGCTTAGTTATGTTTGCTATGAATTTGGCGAAATCAGAGTAAGTTCAAGAATAATGTATTTTTTAAAAATAATGATAAAAATAAGATATATAGAAAATAATTACAAAAGTAAGGTGGAATGAGAAAGTATTAACAAATATAAGGTAGCAAAATCATGTACATCATGTACCCGATAGACGATTTTTTTTGTTAAACCTCCATGTTAGCATATGACCATACTACCGAACTCGTGGAGGGTCTACGAGTTCCAAATTATTATTATTTTTTTTATTGCTTTTCGATTTAATTAGATACAAAGTGGAACAAATCTATTTGAATTTCACCTTAAAACAAATTTATGTGAAAAAAATCTACGGTAAAACAAATCTATGTGAAAAAAAATAGATTTAGCCTTAATTCGTGACTAAAAATTTGATTCAATTTTTATTTTAGCGTAGGCCTTTAAAAATTTGAAATTCACAATAAAAAATTCTCCAAAAATACAAAAAAAAAATAATAATAATAAAAATAAAAATAAAGAAGAAGACACAAGTTGGGGAAAATGTGAAAAAAAAAAAAAGATTTAGCCTTAATTCGTTGCTAGAAATTTGATTCAATTTTTATTTTACCTTTAAAATTTTGAATTTCACAGTAAAAGATTATCCGAAAATACAAAAAATACTAAAAATAAAAGAAAAGAAAAGAGAAAATGTGAAAAAAAAAATAGCCTTAATTCGTGGTAATAAATTTGATTCAATTTTTATTTTACGTTAGGCTTTTGAAAATTTAAATTTCACATATTATCCAAAGATGAAAAAATGCTAAAAAAATAAAAGAAGAAATAGAAGTTGTGGGAAGATGTGAAAAAAAATATATAACCTTAAATAGTGGACAGGGTACACTATTAATTGCTGACTCAAAACTTGTGGATCCATCCACGATTTTATAACCCTATTTTTATCGATGGTTTCAAATCAGTCATATTTTTATAAATAAATATTAAAATAACATTATTTAAAAAAAAAAAATCGCAAAATCACCATGTAATTGAGATTTTTATGAGTCCTAGGCACTTCTCGTTGCACATTATTTTCTTGTGCAGATATGTTAGGTGCGCACTACAAGCAATAGAACTTTTAATAGTTTTTTCTTTTTGTTTATAGCTTTTAAGTGAAAAATTTATTAAAAAAATTTGAAAAAAAAATGCATAAGTTTCTCCCTCTGTCTCTTTTTAATTTTTATGAAATTGATGCCCAAATGTCACATCTGTCACTTTTTTCCCACCTCCTTTCAAGCTGCCCTTTGATGTCCATTGATCTCCCACTCATTAACCCACTCTCTCTTCAATCAAAATTCTCAGTTGCTTTAATTTTTTCATCTAGATTGAAATTTCTTCATTGTCACTATAGAAAGATAGACTTTAATAGTGTGTTTGGACATGTATGGTGGTTGTTCAGAGCAAAAGAGAAACATTTTATCTTTCAAGTAAGTATTTTATTTGTTAAACTGGGGGTAACTTAATATTTAGAACAAAAAAAATTTATTGATGATTTATGCATATAAAATTGATTTACAGCAGTTTCGAATTTTAATATCTGCTGAATGCATAAGAATAAACATTCAATAGAAACAATGATGGGAATCTCATTAAATGTTTTTTGGTGCAGAACATTGTTTTTGTAGACTTGGTTCTCATGATAATGATGAAAGTTTTGAAAATTTAAGAGACTAGACTTGAAATTTGATCGATAGTTTTAATGGTATAATCTTATCAGAGTTGAAGCGGCATGTAGGCATTTTTAGATGATTTCAATGGTTCTTATGATCAATGGTTTCAATGATGTCAATCTTAAGAGTTTTTTTTAGAATTAAAGTGGCACATAGACATTTTTAGATTGGTATGAGAGTTGAAGTGTCACTAACAATCTTTTTGAAAATTTTTATGTTGATTTTGAGAGCCCAAATGACTTTTAGTAATTTTTTAGGTTATTTTGAGACTCAGTGTCACTTATACATTTGTTAGGAACTTTTTATGTTGGCTTTTGGAATCAAACTGGCATTTAAGCATTTTTTGGTTGTTTTGATAGTCAAAGTGTTGCTTAGAAACCTTTAGGTTGGTTTTGAGAGTGAAAGTGATACTTACACATTTTTAGATTGTTTTGAGTGTCAAAGTGTTAATTAGATACCTTTTAGGAACTTTTTATGTTATTTTTTTCCTTTTCGAATTCTCCTTTGTTAGAGATAGGGGTTGACAAAGTTCCTTTTTCTCGACTTAACTTTTTTTTTCTTTTTTTTTTTTTTCTTTTTTTTTTTAAATTCGGTTTGGTAAATGCTAACCATTGAAGTTTCACGTCTTACTTTATGTCTTGTTTTTAGTCTTTTAAGTTACTGTGTGAACATTAATTATTGGTTGTCGATGCTTTAGTTCTAGTAAAATTCACCAAACAAACAAACTTTGCTTACCCATAGCAATAGTTTTGAAAAGAATGTTTGAGAAAGATTGGATTTACCTGAACATGTATGAGTATGTTAAAAATGAAATTTAATACTAGGTTGAGATGATAGTTATTTACTAGCTTAAATAGGCAGCATGAGTATGTCAAACATTAATTGGTTGCGTTTGATTCTTTGATAGAGTTACCGAATATTTGAAAGGATCATGGAACTTTGTCAAACAAGTTGAGAGCAAGTTGGTTAAGGTAGACAAAATTCCATGTCCATGCAAGAAATGTAGAAACATGAATCATCAAAACTTTGGTATCGTTTACGAACATCTGGTTATAAATAACATGGATCTTGTTGTGTTTTATGTCCTAAAACTCGTGGTTTGTAAACAATGAAACTTATTCTGAAAATTCAATAAAGGTGTTATTGAATAGGTGTTTTGTTTAAACAGAAATCCAATAAACTTAAAAGTCCCTTGACTATTGGATGAGTACTTGGACTTTATGTGGAGACATATAAGTGGATCAGGTTTGAGTAAATAGACAAAATGATCTATAGTATATGAATAAGGTTGGGTACCTTATTCTGGTAACACTATTGGATGCGGCCTTCTCTGTAGTTATTACAAGGAGTTATAAAGTGCTACAAACGAAGTGATCCTAATTCGTTCATGTTGGACATGAGGAGTGGGGGTGTCCATGTGCAAAAGGGTTTGTACAAGATCGAACCACGAAATGAGTCATTCTTACTTTATAACGCTGTTTATTATTTAAGACTTACTATTTCAAAGAGATAACTTAGGTAACTTGACCTTAATCTTGAGCTAACTATGAACTCCTGTTTATTTGGAATTACCCTTAGATTTACATAAGATAGAGCTGACTCAACAGCGCCGGCTCCATATGACTCCCATTTCAGGGGTAACACTGGATAGATAGCTAGGGACATAAGGTGCAAGATGGAATTCACTCCTACCCGCTTTAGGGATAGTAGAGAGGTTGTTCCCTTAAGTGCTGATTCTAGGTCCTGAACAAGGGGCCCTGTCCTTTCATTGGCCCGAGAGGGACTCGGTTTTATTGATTGGATCACAAAAAATTTGTTCATTAACAGATCAGTGGGAATTTAAGGAACAATAAGTAATTTTGGGGGTAAAACAGAGATTAGACCCAGTCGTTATTACGAACAACCTGTGAAGGGTTGACTTACTAATCATGGTTACATCGAGTGGACATAATATATCTACAGTGAGGGGAGTTCAACTATGGGCTTTCGTGGAGTGACCCATTAGTTAACGAATGGGGTTAGATCGATCTAGTGAGTTTAGTCGATTAATCTCGGATCGTTGGAGCCCATGATCTGTATGTCTACAAGGTCCCCCTACTAACTCGGAAATTGATTAGCTCTAAAGTAGCGTGATAAGTTAATTTGAAATGTTCAAATTAGAATTAAACTGAATTGGAGATAAATATAATTTAAATATATGAAGATTAATTTGTGTAAAAATTGATTTAATATTGGATATTAAATTAATTAGAATTGTTCAAATTATTTAAATAATTATTTATTAATTTTATTAGAAAATAAATTTATGAAATTAATTTGTAAAATTAATAAATTTTGATTTTAGAAATAAAATATGATTTTAAAATCAAAATAGATTTTGGATACACAAAAAGGAAAAAAATCATTTTTTCATTTTCATCTTCATCTTCAACTAACTTACAAACAACCCACATCTTCAACCTTCATTAACTCCAAGCATGAGTTGCATCTCATGCAACAAATCTCTTTGCATGATAGTCTGCAATATATTGAAGAGATTGGAGTGAAGTTGAGTCGAGGCAACCGGATGAATTTTTCTGAAAAATTCGGATGAAGAAGATGTTCTTCATATGGGTTGTTGTAGTGAGGTTTCTCCAAATTCTCTTTGATTTCAATTTATTTTGAGTCCCACAACTCAAGCTAGAGTATCAAGAGAATAGTAGGAAAAATCTTATGGTGGTCTGCACAAAGATTTGGAGGATTTTGCAGCCGAAAATAGAGATTTCAATGGTTCTTCAAAGGTATGTTCTTGAAACCCACTATACTCTGTTTTAGCATGTTTATGTTATGCCAAAATTAATCAATTAGAGTGCTAATGGATCCTATTTTCTTCCACTGCGTGCTGGTATCGATCCAACAATTGGTATCAGAGCATCACATAAGCATTCAATTCGGTTTAATTTTGGTTTGATGGGTGTTTTATATGAAAATATGATACTATTGTAGTGATATAGTTTTCTAGGTTTTGGCCTTTAATTTCTCTTTAATTTCTCGATTAAATTTGTAATTGGCTCTTGTTTCATGAGCTTATATGTCTTCCCAAGAGCTTGTAATTTATTTCGAGTCATTATAGTTGAAATTAAGCTGTAATTTGAAGAAACAAGCGAATAGGCTGAGTAGTAGATTTCGGAAAATCGACCTATGTTCATATCATCATTGAGCTTCAGTAGCTAAGCGACCGTTTATCTTCATGCATTAGACGATGTGAAGAAAAGCTAAACGATTGTATAGTTTCGGGCATTGATCGTTTAGGTGTTGGGCGCTAGACGATCATGTACCTGCGGGAGCTAAGCAATGCGTTGTATTGCTATGCAATGACATTACACGATCGTGTAGTTTTGGGTGGGAGCTAAGCGATGAGGTGAAAATCTATACGTTAGCGCTGAGCGATCGCTTACCATGATCATTTACCTTTGATTGCGAGTTAAGTGATGCATTGAAATGCTAAGCGATAGCACTAATCGATCGTTTACCTCTATGCGGCAACTAAGCAATGTGTTGAAATGCTAAGTGATAGCATTAAGCGATCGTTTACCTCTGAGCAATAGTTGGGCGATGCGTCGAGAGCTATGCGATAGCATTATGCGATCGCTTACCTTGTGTGCGCGTTAAACGATCAAGACGCGATGCTAAACGATGGTGCTAAACGATCGTGTAGTAAATTGTCTGTGCTAAACGATGGAGTTGCGCGATAGTGTAGCATCCTCTGACACTAGACGATGACTCTATATGATAGAAGNACGATGGAGTTGCGCGATAGTGTAGCATCCTCTGACACTAGACGATGACTCTATATGATAGAAGGCAAACACTACACGATCGTGTAGCTTTGTTAAGCGATATGCGTTGGTTGCTAAACGATCAGGCAAAACGCATGACGATGGTTGTCAATGCTAAATGACCAGCCTTAGCGAGATTTTGAGCGAGAGCAAGTGCAATTGGTTCGACCGGTTCTCTTGAGGTCTGTCCGGTGCAGCCTCAAATAGTTTTGGGTGGTCCGATTCAGTTTCTAATGGTCCGGTTCAAGCGGTTTGGAGAAGTTTGGGCAGTGTTGAAGTTGTTTTTGTAATAGTTAGGCTTTTGCTTGCTTGTTTTTGCCAAAACTAAAACCATATCAGTCTGTGTTTAATTATTTATGCATTAGATGTATGTTATAATTAAATAAACATTGTATGTGCATACAGTATTCCATTTAGATTTAAAATCCCACCATAGGAAGCATGCAACATGCATTGAAAGTATGTTATAACTTGTTATAATATATAGTATACATGTTAGGGTTTCTTGTATTTAATATAAGTGTTATATTAAATATTGAATGCTTGTATGTTGTGGACGTTTAGCATGTCTAAAGTTTTAGAAATTGTTATAAAATTGAGTTAGACATTTAAAATTCATAATGAAGAACAGTTGCATGCTCACGTAGGTTAACCACTTTTTTAATAGTTAAAATAGGTCGTTAAACTTGTAAAACTAGGGTTACAAACTCAACCAACATATAATCCTGTCGAAGGCTGGGGGTATTTAAGTTGACGGTCTACAGAACACCTCTTACCTGAGGATCATGGTCAAATAATTGAGCGTTGGTAACCAGTTTTATGAGTATTCCTGACCGATGTGAGGTAATAAAAGGGTTTATCACCCAGACATTGTAAGTTTAAGTCCATTTATAAGAGTTATATTTGGATAAACCACATAGACTTGAGGTTGTTTTTATTAGCCGAAAAATAACCTAAGTATAATTTTACCCAAAAATTAGAACACTTCAGTGGTAGTCAATAACTTCTATATGATAGAGTTATTAGAAAACTTTAGCGGGAGATTAATAACATACATATATATTATTCTTAGCTCTCGCATCCCTAAGAGTTCACAGTCTGGATTTAAGCAGTACTTTGTGTCACCCTGGAAGTGACCTCCCTTCGGAAAGTATTTTTTAACTTAAATTTAGACTATGGTGAATAAGGGGAAATTGTTCGAACAGAAATCAAGTTTATAATTTCAACTGCCACGTCTCCACAAAGTTCACACCGTGAGATTCATATAACGCTTCTGTCACCCTGGGAGTGACCACCCTTCGGAAAGTGTCTTGTATGAGTCAATATCAAGGTGAACGAAGGAAGTAGTTTATAGTAAGTGGGTGAAGGAGATGTATCAACGTATCCTGCGGTCTCTTCCGTTAGTTTGGACCATGAGATTCCTATGTTGCGTCTGCTGGTTAGCTTTAAACGGCCCTTTGCTAGTCGTTTAACGATGGCTATCCCCTCGGAGGGTTGCAACATAGGATTCAAAACAACTTAAACTCCAGAAATGGGTAGGATTTCTTTGGTCTTAGTGGCCTCTGACGTCTGAAAACGGCGGGTCTACACTTACCGAATTATTAAGTGTTAATAATCTCTGACCAAAAGTGGTATCTAAATGACTATCGTAATATGAGTTATTCTGGAGGTAGTATTTAGTCAAGAATTTCTTGATGTAGTATCGTTACAAAAGAATAATCTTGGGTACATTATTAAAATTGCTAAAACTTGATTGGATTTAAAATTTCAGAATGACGATTTCAATAATATAAGTGTTGGCATCGGATAAACTCGTCGGGGATAATTATGTGAATTAGAAATCAAATTTGAACATGATACTTAGGACTGACAATTTGCAGTTTGTCTTAACTGAGGATTGTCCTCCCATTTCTAGCTCTAGCACAAACTGAAATGTTCGGGATGTATATGACAGATGGGTCAGAGCTAATGATAAAGCCTGTGCTTATATCCTTGCCTGTTTATCTGATGTGTTGTTAAATAGGATATGAGTACTAGTAAAGAGATTATGGAATCTCTACGAGGGATGTTTGGACAACTGTCATTCACTCTGACGCGTGATGCCATCTAGTACGTTTACAACAGTCACATGAAAGAGGGGACCAATGTCCGTGAACATGTCCTGGACATGATGATCTACTTTAATGTGGCAGAAGTAAACGATGTTATCATAGATAAGAGAAATCCAGTTGGTTTTATTCTAGAATCTCTTCCGAAGAGTTCTCTGCAATTCTGTACGAATGCATTAATGAATAAAATTGAATACAACATGACTACTCTACTGAATGAGCTATAGGCTTACCAGACAATGTTGTGAACAAAGGGTCTAGTGCCAGAAATAAATGTTACTACTACTGAGAAGAGAGGAATTTCCTCTAAGCCTGGTGTTCCCTTCTCTTCAAAGAATAAAAGTATTCCTGTGAAGAAGGGTAAAGGGAAAGGGAAAAATATACCTACTGGAAATAAAGGCAAAGATAACGCTGCAAAGGGAAATGTTTCCACTGCAACGAAGAAGGGCACTGGAGGAGATAATGCCCTCAGTATCTGGTCGAAAAGAGAGCAGAGAAAGGTAATCAGACTAACTTATCCCTGGGACCATTTGCTCAGCTCATCCAGTAGGAGAAGTTACTGCTTGATGTTAACTGTTAATGTAAATCTTGTAAAGAACAAATTATATATAATTTTGTGATAAATGAAATGTTCATTTTCAAAAATTATGTTTGTTCTAGCAACTTCTGTTAATAATCAAATTGTTAAAAATCATTTATAAATATTCAGATATTTAAATGGCTAGATCAAAGTATAGAAAGTTTACAAGATTTTTAGATCTGATTATTAACAAAGAGTCGTGGAAACAAGTCAGATGCGCTTTACTCAAAGAGTTGAGAGTACCTCAATGTAGTGGGAGGAAACTGTACTTCCTAGCCATTATTGAGAAAAAAGATACAATCCCCATATAGTTTATTCAAAATCCTATTGTATACTAAACAATGTTTACAATGATTCTCTCGACTAAAGTGTTTGAGAATTACCTAGTAGGACTAGGAATACCAGATAACCTAGGGCAAGTGGGAGAAATATCGGGTATAAAGATATCGAATGGTAAAAGATGGGTATGAGATGCCCTATTTATTGCATTTCTCTATAAAACTTAGAAACTCAGCCTTATATATCGGATATATAAGTTACCACTGGAGTTTTAGTCCAAGTGGGAGTTTGTTGTGTTTTATGTCCTAAAACTCGTGGTATGTAAACAATAGAACTTATTCTGAAAAATTCAATAAAGGTGTTATTGAATAGATGTTTTGTTTAAACAGAAATCTAATAAACTTGAAAGTCCCTTGACTATTGAATGAGTACTTGAACTTTATGTGGAGACATAAAAGTGGATCAGGTTCTTGTAAATAGTCAAAATGATCTATAGTATATGAATAAGGTTGGGTACCTTATTCTGGTAACACTATTGGATGCGGTCTGCTCTGTAGTTATTACAAGAAGTTGTAAAGTGCTACGAACAAAGTGATCCTAATTCATTCATGTTGAACATGAGGAGTGGGGGTGTCATTGTGCAAAAGGGCTTGTACGAGATCGGACCACAAATGAGTTACTCTTACTTTACAACACTGTTTACTATTTAAGATGGACTATTTCAAAACGACGACCTAGGTAACTTGACCTTAATCCTGAGCTAACTATAAACTCTCGTTTATTTGTAACTATCCTTAGATTTGTATGGGTGAGGGTTGGTTCAACAGGGTTAACTTAATAAGACTCCCATTTCAGGGGTAAGACTAGATAAATAATTGGGGACATAGGGTGCAAGATGGAATTCACTCCTACCCACTTTAGGGGATTACAAACTCCCATTTCAGGGGAACTCGGTTTTGTTGATTGGATCACAAAACAATTGTTCATTAGGGAATTAGTGGGAACTTAAGGAATAAGAGGTGATTTTTTGGGTAAAACATAGATTTGACCCAGCCGTTATTAAGAACAACCTGTGAAGGATTGACTTACTAATCATGGTTACATCGAGTGGACATAATATATCTACAGTGAGGGGAGTTCAACTATTTTCGTGGAGTGGCCCATTAGTTAACAAATGGGGTTAGATCGGTCTAGTGAGTTTAGTCGATTAATCTCGGATCGTTGGAACCCATGATCTGTAGGTCTACAAGGTCCCCCTAATAGCTCGAAAATTGATTAGCTCTAGAGTAGCGTGATAAGTTAATTTGAAACGTTCAAATTAGAATTAAACAGAATTGGAGAATATATATTTAATATAATTTAAATACATGAAGATTAATTTGTGTAAAATATGATTTAATATTAGATATTAAATTAATTAGAATTATTTAAATGTTTAAATAATTATTTATTAATTTTATTAAAAAACTAATTTATGAAATTAATTATTAAAATTAATAAATTTTTATTTCAGAAATAAAATATGATTTTAAAATCAAAATAGATTTTGGAAATAGAAAAATTACACAAAAAAGGAAAAAATCGTTTTTCATCTTCATCTTCAACTAGCTTACAAAGAACCCACCTCTTCAACCTTCATTAACTCCAAGCATGAACTGCATCTCATGCAGCAAATCTCTTTGCATGATAGTCTGCAATATATTGAAGAGATTGGAGTGAAGTTGAGTTGAGGCAACCGGATGATTTTTTTTGAAAAAATTCGGATGAAGAAGATGTTCTTCATATGGGTTGTTGTTGTGAGCTTTCTCCAAATTCCCTTTGATTTCAGCTTATTTTGAGTCCCACAACTCAATCTAGAGTATCAAGAGAATAGTAGGGAAGATATTGTGGTGGTCTATGCAAAGATTTTGAGTATTTTGCAGCTGGAAATAGAGATTTCAACGGTTCTTCAAAGGTATGTTCTTTAAACCCACTATACTCTGTTTTAGCATGCTTCAAAGGGATTTGGCCTTTAATTTCTCTTTAATTTCTCAATTAAATTGTGTAATTGGCTCTTGTTTGATGAACTTATATGTCTTCCCAAGAGTTTTTAATTTATTTGGAGTCATTAGAGTTGAAATTAAGCTGTAATTTGAAGAAACAAGTGAAGAGGTTGAGTTGCAGATTCCGGAAAATCAGCCTATGTTCATATCGTCATTGAACTTCAGTAGCTAAGCGATCGTTTAGCTTCATGCCTTAGACGATGTGAACAAAAGCTAAATGATCGTGTAGCTTCGGGTGTTGATTGTTTAGGTTTTGGGCGCTAGACGATCGTGTACCTGCGGGAGCTAAGCGATATGTTGTATTGCTATGCAATGGGACTACACGATCGTGTAGCTTCCTGTGGGAGCTAAGCGATGAGGTTATGAATGCAAAACTTTGTTGTATCCACAATGTACAAAATATACAAAAATGTCAGGCATTGTATCATTATACAAGATTAAGGCTACTAATGATTGGACCGACAAAAGCTTCATAAGTCTTTTAGAGATTTTACTTGAAATGCTGCCACTTGAATACTTCATCCCAAGATCTATATATGAAGTAAAGAAGTTTCTAAAAGTATTTGATTTAGGATATGAAAAAATTCATGCTTGTGTAAATGATTGTTGTTAATTTACGAAAGAGAACAAAGACTTGGAGAGTTGTTCTATTTGTGCACATTCTCGACGGAAGGTGGATAAACAAACCAAACGAATGAAGCGAGGTGTTCCTACAAAAGTTTTGAGATATTTTTCACTCATTTTGAGGCCGAGAAGAATGTTTCAAATGCCAAGAGATATCTAAACTACTAAGATGGCATGCATACCATAAAAGTACTGACGGAAAGATGCATCATCTAGTTGATTGTGTTTCATGGGAGTCTATTGATGCAAAGTGTCTAGATTTTTCTAGCGATCCACGTAACATAAAGATTTGGTCTTGCTATAGATGGTTTTAACGCATTTTCTAACCTTAGTAGTAGATATAGTTGTTGGCTAGTCATGTTTGTGACGTACAATTTACTTCCATGGTTGTGTATGGCAAACGGAAATACAATGTTAACACTATTGATTCCTGGTCGTAAACAACCAAGTAATAATGATATTGACATCTATTTACAACCATTAATTGATGACTTGAAATATTTGTGGAATGGGGTGGAAGTTCATGATGCAGTAAGCAAATCAAATTTTAGTGGGAGCTTTGCTTATGTGGAAAATCAATGATTTTCCTACTTACGAAAATCTTGTTGGCTGCACAACATAAGGAAAAGGGCAAGTCCCATTTGTGGGGAGTACAGAACTTCCCAATGGTTGTATCATAGCAAGAAATTGGCATATATGAGTCATAGACGATTTTTACCACCATCATATCTATATAGAAGGAATAAGTCATGGTTCGATTGTAAAACTAAAGAATGACAAAGTCATAGAGTCGTGAATGGAAATGCAATCTATGCTCGACTTAAGGAATTCCAAAACTGTTGGGGAAAATTTAAGAAGAAAAAGAGAATAAAACATAAAGGGAAAAATGAAATGTGGAAGAAACAACCAATCTTCTTTGACTTGCCATATTGGAAGGTATACAATTTTTCACTGTTGTCATTGTAGGAACTCTTAAACAAGAGTATCCATGAGCGTGTTCGGATCTTTTCTATTTCATTGTGACTGAATTACCACATACACATTCTAACAAACTGCTATGCAACTTAGCACTAATTATAGCTATGCTTTCACAAATAAATAACAAGAGATTGAGTTCACATACCAGTTGAAGATTGTCTTCACAATGAACTCAACCTAGCGGAAACAACCCTCTACGTTCTTTATCGCTCAACAAACAGTTGACTACCAGCAACAGGATCGTCTACACGAACGATAACGCACGAACAAGCAGGAGCGAGGACGACACCACCACTCAGAGCTCTTGGTATTCTCGGAGTGAGAATCTAAAGAGTGGTCTTTGTTGGATTTGGTAGAGGAAGGAGGAAGGGTATGATCGTGTAGAACGACAAGCAAGTGGGAGAACGCTATTGTATAGCGGATTCTTATCGTTTAGAGAAAGCTACACGATCGTGTAGGTTTTATTAAGCGATCGCCTAGTAAGTAGTACGTGATTGTTTAGAAAACTCGGCATGCTAAGCGATCGTTTAGAAAAGCTGAGCATCGTTTAGACAATGCATGCGATCGTTTAGTATGCGAGGCGTGCGATCGTTTAGGTGATAGGGCACTATCGTATAGGCTATCAACTAAGCGATCGAAACATTTTCACACCTTGAGCAATTTTTTCGAACTCTTTACAAAATGAAATAAATTTTCATTTTATTCTTCAGTTACAATAACCAAATAATATTTTCCCAATAACACACGATTGAGGAGAAGTTTCCGTCCAATTATCACATAATTAACCAATTAATTAATAAATGAATACAATCATATTATATTCTTACCCTATAGTTTGATATCATATATCTACGATAGTAATTTCTCCCCCACTTGATATAAATCATATTTATATCTAATTTCCTCCAAAATAATGTATCTCATATATTTAGTCAATTATATCATATATAATTAACCAGTTCGATTACATCATATATAATCGAAATCCCTCTTGTCAATTTGAAGATTTCAAACTGACCTAAAAACTTATTCTCGACTTTATCCAAGCTACCTAGGGGACCTTATGGACCTGTGGCTCGAAGCTCCAATGGTACGTGAATAGCTGACTAAACTCTTTAGCCACGAGATCCACCATCCATTAACTGCTAGACATTCCACTAAAGACCAACAACTGAACTCTTCTTACCACAGATATATTTCTGTGTCCATCAGATATAACCAATCATGAGTACGATGACCTTTCATAGATGCTCGTTAGTACAGCTGGGCCAATTTACTATTTTGCCCCTGTAGTTACATCTCACTCCTTAAGTACCACTGATTCTTCTAATGAATACTACAACACAGTCCAACTATGTGTGAAAATCTCTCGGGCTAAGAGAAGGTGTATGGCGCCACATCGTTCAAGCCCTTGAATCAGCCGTTAAGGGAGCTACTATCTACTTGCCCCTACTTCGGGGAAATAGTGAATTCCATCTTGTGAAGTTGAGTTCCTAGCTCCCAAATCTGATGAATCCCCAAAATGGTAGGTTTGAGTCGGCGACCTGGCCACTCGCACCTATATAAATCAAAGGACCACCCTCAATGGTAGGAGTTCCCAACTCACTTAGGATTGAGGTCATGTTACCTATGGTCATCCTAGTGAAGTGAAGTCTCAGTCATGAATGGTGTTATATAATACAAACATCGCAAGTTCCTTAATTGCGTTAAAGATATAAGTACGGTTCCTCTTTTCCCTTGGCATACACCTCTCGGTGATTGACCGCGTTCCCACATCTCTGTGGTGAAACAGTGACGAACATAATGAATGCAAGGTTACTTCCATCTCTGGAAGTACTACTTGCTTTAGTTAAGGCATTCTTCTAACCTTCTCTCAACAGATCAGAAAGACATATTCACTTCTGCTCTCACAAGTGAAGATGTCGTCTAGCATGCCTTAACTAAACGCATTTATCTTTTTAGCACAAATTAAGTTACTCGTTTAATCCATATTAATTACCAAGGTATTAAGAAAACTTCATGGAGAAAACGATTAATGGAGGAACGGAAATAGACAGAGAAGTGGAAATGAAAGTGATCGAGACATTCAATAAATCTATTTAACGTCTGATACATGATTTGTGAATGAAGAGATTATGAGAATGAAATACAATTGATGAAATAGAGTTAGAAACAAATATAAATAAATGCCAACATCTTACCGCCGATTTGTATGGAGATTTGCTTGCCGGCGTGGATGGATCGTACGGAAGGATGAGCTTCTCTCTCAGGCTTGCTCAACCGGTAGCAGGGATCTAAGCACAGAGCTTCACGGCGGGGATCTGGCAGAATCACACTGAGACTTACCTCTCGGCCTTGTCGCTTCTCTTCTCGGATTTCTTCCAATCAATACTCAGCTCAGCCTCTCTCTCAATGATCTAGCATCAATTAGCCCTCGTATCAAGTATATCTTCTCTGAATTCTATGGGGGTATTTATAGGTGAAAAGCTTTGACTTTTGGCTTGTGGACCTCACTTCTTGTTATGGAAATTCTGAAGATGGAGGAATAAATATTCCTTCTGTTATGCAATCAGACCGTCAAATCTGCACAACGGTTAGTTATACACATGTCACAATCCTCCGTGTTTGCGTTGCTCAGCTGCATCTTTCGATCGGTTGCTCGCATGCGGTGTTGTTTTTATTATCACATGCGGTTGAAATTCAGCTCGGGATCGATTGTCGCATTATGCCGTCATTGCGTTAATCGTCTCTTCATTGTTGATTGACGGGTGCAATGTAATAGAGATGCGTTGTTCAGTTTCTCGTTAAACCTTGATCTCAAGCGGTGACTTGGTTTCTTGCAAAACAGAGTATAAATATCCTCTTCTATCATCTTAATGATGTTAATGGGTGTGATTGTGACAATTTATATTTATTGTATTTATGAGCTAATTTTTATACAATCGATGCATATTCCTTCTCTTTTGGCCGCAATATCTGAATAAGGCAGCATAAGTAACTTGTATTTCTACGTTATCAAGTACCATAGGTACATTGTTAGACCTTAATATGAAGTAAAAAGATGGACACAATGCGCGTAAAGATTTATAAGACATGAATATACAACATGATCTGCACCCTGAAGAGCGTACAGGTCGAGTTTACCTTCCTTCAGCCCCACATACTTTATCAAGATCTGAAAAGCAATTATTTTGCAAGAGATTGTATGATTTGAAGTTACCTAATGGTTACAGTTCAAATATTTCAAATTGTGTATCATTGGAAGAATGCAAGATAATGGATTTAAAGTTTCATGACTATCATGTGTTAATGCAACAAATTTTACTTGGTGTCATTAGAGTAATGCTTTTGAAGGGCCCAAGACATTCAATAACACAATTATGCACATCTTTTAATAAAATTTGCCAATGTGTATTTGATCGAGAAAACATGTTAGAAGTTGAGAAAAAAGTAATTGATATATTGTGCCTGTTTGAGTGATTTTTTCCTCCTTCTTTCTTTGACGTCATGACACATTTAGTTGTTCATTTGGGATGTGAAGTTCGCTTATGTGGACCAGTTCAATTTCATTGGAAGTACTCATTTGAAAGGTATCCAAATTATCATATTGTATACTTTTAGGGATATTTAGATTAAATTGTTAAAAATTCTTACAAATTCTTATTATGTCTATAGATACATGAAAATCTTAAAAGGATATATCAATAATCAATCACTGCCGGAAGTGTGCATTGCAGAACGTTATTTGGCTGACGAATGCATTCACTTTTATAAGAATTTTGTTCAAGATTCAATAATTGGATTTGATACCAAAGGTGCTTGAAATGATGAGTTCAACAATGATGTTATTCTTGAAGGTCATCCCATATCATATGGGCAGTTTGTTACAATATCCGACGACGTACTCGCACTAGCACATCAATATGTATTGTTTAACACGACTGAGGTGGAAGCATATATAGAGTGAGTACTTTATTTGACTGGATGCATATTTTTGACAAATTAAGTTTCAAATGTTATTCATAATACATCTGTCATTCAGGATGCATAAAAATGAGTTGTTGCTCTCAAATAGAAGACTTTCAAGTGATAATGATCTTTTAATGAAGATTCACACTGAACAAATTTCACATTGGTTGAAAGACAAGGTGATAATTCTATAGAGACTTACATAAATAATATGCATCACTGATTAATCTAAAGTATGTCTTTTATTTAATCGAACAAATTCAGCTAGATTCTTCTAACACAAACCACTCGAATTTGCTAAAATGGCTTGCAAATGGACCTTGCAAGATTGCAATGTCATATTCAGGGTACATTATAAATGGTCACAGGTTCCATACTAAAAGTGTTGAAAAGACAACTCAAAACAGTGGTATTTCTATTGATGTGACTACTTGTAGATCAGGTGCTAAAGATGGAGTTCCAATTGTTAATATGGTTACACATTATGGAGTCTTAACTGAAATAATATTATTAGATTGCTACATCCATCGAATCCCATTGTTCAAGTGTGATCGAGCAAATGTTTATAATGGTGTCAAATTTGGAGATGGATTTACGCTTGTTAATCTACATCAAAATCAAAGTCAATGTGAGAATGAGTCATATATTCATGCATCACAAGCGAAACAAGTATTTTATGCAAGAGAATATGACACTTTGAACTAGTATGTTTTATTAAAAGCACTCCCTAAAGGATTTCATGAATTAGAAAATTATGATGGGGATGTGGATACAAAGTTTGAGGCTGGAGGCTAATTCATAACGTTTGTTGAAATTGATGAGGAGTTTGAACATCGTAACTATGCACGAGATGATTGTGAAGGCATATCATTGTGATAACGTATAATTAGTAGGATTTTTTGGAGTATGCACTAATTATATATAGGATTTATGATTATTGATTTTTTGATTTACACTGCCATAGCATGATGTAGGCATTTTTTTTTTGTACATCAATATACTCTTTGTGGCCATTTTTTGAATTCGTACTAACATAGAATTAGTGGCCTTTATGTAAATTTGCACTAACGTAGTGCACAATATGTATTTGTATATGTATGTATTTGCACAAATGTATCATATGTGGCCATGTTTGTGAATTTGTACTCATATGAATATACTTGTGAGAATTTGCTTAAATATTTATATCACATATATGGATATTATTTTTATATTGACTCTGACTGTTGCAATGCAATTTAGTGTTTTTTTTAAAAAAAAAAAAAAAATTTCAAGTTGCATTTTTTGGACCAACAATTTAGGATTTAAAGCACTAAAAACAAATATGTAAGTTGTCTTTCAAACATTTCTTTTTTCTTCTTTTAGGAAAAAGATCAATGTATAATATTATTTAATTGTTTTGTTTCAGGGTTTGCTTAAAGAGAAAGTTGTAGTAAACAAAAACAAATGTACAAAACCTCGTAGTGTACCCCAATATGCAATTGAACGACAACAATCTGATTGCCTTATGGAGAACATCGTGGAGATTTGCAAAATCATTTAGTATGGATCTGACAACCCAAATGACAGATGACGACAGTAGTGAGGATGAGCAACCATTACTCCATCTTACAAAGGTTGTTAAATGAAACACAGAAATGCATTGAACACATAATGTATTAATTCCTTAATGACAAAATGTAATACAATACAACATAAGAAAAGAAAAGAAAATGAAATGACCAGCTGGAAGCAATGACTTACTTCTAGCGGATGTGCGTCAAGGCTGCCGGTGGTGCCATTGATGGGTGATGGAGCTGACTCTCCCGAGATCTAGCTCCGATCGAAGGCTCCAGTCGTCACTCGGAATGGATGAGGGAGATGAAGAACTCTCAAGCTTTCTTCTCACACATTTGTCTGGATCATAGGGATAACCCTGGATCTGCCCTAAGGCGAAGCTCAGGTGAAAACCCCAGATAAGTTGAAATTCTGCTCATCAGCTTCCTTATATAGAGCTTGGATCGTCGACAACATTAATGGACTGCTCTGATTCCGACATTCGCAGCGCGTTAGTCCTTTTCTGAATCTCTGCTGTTAACGGCGTGGTAGGTGAAATGTCAACATCATCTTTTGATTTCCTTGAGATATGTGCTAATGCGTTCATTCCACCAACCTTGCGTGATCCCTTTATTATGCGTTATCGTGTAGCCGCAATCATGTAGTGATCGCATTCGTTTAATACTGCAACTTTTACATGACGACCGCAACCGCTTGACGATTGCAACTCCTATGCGATGGACGCATGCAGCTGATTACCGCAACATCCATGCGTCGATCAAATGCGTTCGCCTTTGCGAGGGAGATTTTCTCCGCATGCGGTTGTCTATGCGGTAGTCCGACTTCCACGTTTTCGTCCACCTCCTGCATTAGCTACAAAAACAGATAATTAAGCGCATAATAACGGGTTAGCTGAGATTCTCAATGTTGAACGCCGCAAGCTCATTTTCTCATAAATTCCTAACATAATTGCCGCATATTGTGCTTAATAGCCTTCATAATTCTAAATAAAAGACCTAAGATGATATGCATTTCTGCATGCCATCAACAACCTATTGGGGAAACATCTATTTGTTGGAATTGATGTCCTAATTCTCCCGTAGTCTCGTAGTTTGTAATCTTTGTACACATTGTTATTAATAAAATAAGAGTTATTTTATTTGCATTTACTCATATCCAATAAACAAAGATCCAAGGTGTATTGATTGTACTGTGCACCGGTCGTTGTGTTCGAGCGTTGCTGATCTTGGACGCTTGGAGATTGATCGAGGGATTCGTGAAGAGTGTTTCTTCAAAGGTATGCATACCCTATCCTTTGATACTCTTGTTAGCATGCTGTAACTTCTTGTTGTGCATGACCTATTAGTTATTGTTCTTGTAGTGTAATTTTTTTTGTTCAACTTCAATGGAATTTGGAACGATCCTTCTGCTGCTCGTGGAAATTCTCATGTTTAATTTCCTTTAATTGGTATCAGAGCCAGGTTGTTCTGATATTCCAAATCCCAATTCATTTTTGAACTTCTTTTATATTTGTGGTGGGTTTTAAAGTTTTTGTATTACGTTTAAGAGTTAAATGTGTTTGTGGATGTGTTGATAAATATTTACGGGTTAATTGCCTATGTTTAAAGCTTTCTTAAAGGTTACAAAGTGTTAATTTATAAGGGCTCATGCGTTTTTTGGTATAATTAATAAGTAACGAGTCTGTAATTCAAAGTGTTTAAGTTTGTTGAGTCGTTCGTGATTATAGTTTCGAAGCATGGAGATGTAGTTCTCATCGAGGAAGAAGACCAAAGGTTGGTCGTATCGTGTAGCCTAAGGTAAACGATAGTTGACATTTGGCTACACGATCGTGTAGAAAAGTTCTACGTGATCGTGTAGTATTTACTAAATAATCGTTTAACTAATGCTAAACGATGGGGTAAAGCGTTTACTCTATCGCATAGCGTTAATTGCTCGATCACGTGGACGCTGGAGGTAAATGATCGCGTATAACATATGATGCCCATCGTTTAATAAAAGGCGTGCGCAGTAAATGATCGTGTAGTTAGCATGCTTTATCGCTTAGTCACTAACTACACGATCCCCTGGTATACGATACCTCACGTTTGCTCAACGATAGTTTAGACGATTGTGCTTCACCACATCGTTGTCGTTTAGTCGATCGCTTAAGGCTTGCGTTGCTTGTTGCGTGCTGCACTATCGTGTACCTCATGCTTCATCGCATAATAAAGGTACACGATCGTTTAGCTCAGGAAGCGTTGGTAAACGATTGAGTAAGTAGTTTACTCTATCGTGTAGGCGATCACTCAGATTTGGTACACGATCAAGGAGACGTGTTTCTTCGCCCAGACAGTTCAAGACCCGGTTCGCGTGTTTGAACCAAAGACTCTTTGCTATTTGTAATAGTTACTTTTTTTTTTTTTTTTTTGAGGATTTGAGGCTAATTATCCCGGTTCATCAACTTTTATTTAATATACATGTGATGCATGTTGGTTTATATGCCATAATGTATAACACATAGATTTGAAACCCACCTTAAGTTATGCAATTATTCATGTATTATATATTATAAGTGTTATAACATAGTTTTTGGCATGATGAAATTACAATAGTGCATGCGCATGCATCAAGAAATATAAAATTTATATTTATGCATGCAGTAAGTATATTCCTGCATCATCCTCAAATTATAAGCATTATAGTATAAGGGTGAATGGAAGCATGTTTGCTTTGTTCATTGCTTGGTTGTATAAGTCTTATATAAAAGTAGCAATGAATGAACAATGCATGAAACATGACACTTAGGCTAATTTATAAGCGTTATGAATGCCTTGTATGTGTAGCTTCGCATTGTGTATGGTTTTGGTTGTTTCCAGTTATAAGCGTTATAATGGAAATTAGAACTAAAATCAATAAGAAAGAGTTGCATGTAGACTTAGGTGAACTCATGTTTTAAAATTGAATTGAGATAGACCTAAGTTCAAGATTCTAATAAGATTAGCAACCTAAGTTTAATCTTTTGAATCGGTTTAATAGAATTAAATTGATTGGCATAAAAGATTAAATTTATATTAAATCTATCTATAAGGGACCTCTCGTCTAATGCGGGTTCTGTCTAATGGGGTACTTAAGCTGACGGAAACAAAATACACCTACCTGGAAAGGTGAATTAAATAGATTTTCTGCAAGCATACGATAGTTGATCAAAGACTTCGTTAAAGAGTTTAATGAATGATGGTCAAAAGCTATTCAACTTTCCAAGGTAAAAGTTACTCTTGGGCAAACCTAAAAAGTCACTTAGTTAAAATCCTTAGTCGTGTTTTTTCTAAGTAAACTAAACCCTAGGTTATAAAATACTCAGTGGGAGGAAGAGATGTATATGATATGTCAATGATTCCACTCATGTTTCTCCTTGAATGTTCACATCGTTAGAATCATGTTTGGCCTCATAGTGCTCTGAGAGCATCCCCCTTCGAATGGTGTTTGCATGAGTCAATATCAAGGTGGACGGAGAGTGTATTTATAGTAAGTGGGTGAAGGGTTTGTATCAATACGTCCTGCAATCTCCTTCATTGGTTTGCACCGTGAGATCATTCTTGCACTCCCTCGTGGCGCCCTATGAGCATCCCCCTTCGGATGGGTTTTGTGTAGTTGGTCAATATCTAGGTGAATTTTAAAAATGGATAAGGTTACTTTAGTTTTTGCCCCAATTCGATTTTTTCCCTTTGGATTGACTGCTTGGGGAGAAACTCTAGGGCCTAAAGTGGCGGGTCACACTTATGGGAAATTTTTAAGCAAGTTAATGATTTCTTGACCAAATCAATGATGGCTAGTCATTATAGGAGCAAGAGTTGTTATGGTATTAATGACTGGTTGAGATCGTCTCAATTTAGAGGAGGGATAAATTGACCACCCTTCGGCAGCTTTTATCCTAAACCTTTGAAGTGTCATTGCAAAACTAGATGTCACACGGGGTTCATTTCAGTTTTGCTAGACTGTATTGAATATTGTATGTTTTTCAACGAGTATTTGCTTAAAACTTAACATAGGTCGATGTGTTTCTTTTTCAGCAACATGAATGTTTTTTCGTTAAATTCCTCTAGTTTGATCGATTTCATACAATAGAAATAGTCTGTTAAAACATATTTCATGGTAAACGCCTCGAGTTTGTCATGGTTGAGGAGTGTCCTCAAGTCCCAACCCTTGATGCATCGCGAAGTATTCGTAATGCATATGAGGTGTGAATGAAGGCTAATTCATTGGCTCGACTTCACATATTGGCTAGAATACCTAATGTTTTGGCCAAAAGGGTTGAGAACATGGTCATTGCATGTGAGATCATGCACTCGTTGCAAGAATTGTTTGAACATTAGTTCTAAATTTTTTAGAACAGAGGAATGGATGACAAAGAAACTAGTAGTGTCAGTTTCCAAGATAACTTCCAGGAAGAGAAAGTAAGTGTTGCTGACTCTGTTGAAGTTCATTGACGAGAAGTGTTCTCTAAAATGGAGCTTGGAAATTATTTAGGTTCTGATACTGATCCCACTACTCTCCAAAAGAAGAGGAAGTCTAATGACAGTAAATGTGATTTATTTGTCTTAGAGACGTGTTTGGTAGATAATGATAATTTTGCCTAGATAGTTGATTCAGGTACTACTAACCACGTTAGTTCTTCTTACCAAGGATTTAGTTCCTGGAAAAGATTGCCACAAGAAGAGTTGACTCTTCGAGCTAGTACTGATGAGGTTGTTTCAGCTGTTGCTGTGGGAAGGCTGAAGTTATTTTTGGACAAGAAATGCTACCTGCTACTGGATGTTTTTGTAGTTCCTCATATCAAGAGGAACTTAATCTTGGTTTTTTGTATCATTGAACAAGGCTATACTGACTTCTTTCTGAGAGTAAAGGGTTTATTTTCAATAATGGTATAGAGATTGGTTTTGGTTCAATGGAAAATAACTTGTATGTACTAAGGCCGTTAGTCATAAAAGCCTTGTTTAATACTGAAATGTTCAGTACGGCGGCAACAGCTAAGAGACTAAATGTTTCTCCGAAAGAAAAAATCCATCTTTGGCATCTAAGGTTAGGTCACATCAACCTCAATAGGATTGAATAGTTGGTGAAATGTGGATTTCTAAAGAGTTTAAAAGAAAACTCCTTGTCGGTGTGTGAATCATGCCTTGAAGGCAAGATGACCAAACGACCTTTTAGTAGAAAAAGTTATAGAGCCAAGGAAGCCTTGGAGCTTATACATTCCGACCTCTGTGGTCCGATAAGTGTTAGAGCTTGAGATGGGTATGAATATTTCATCTCTTCCATAGATTATTATTCAAGGTATGGGTATCTCTATCTAATGCAACGTAAGTCTGAAGCTCTTCACAAATTCAAGGAGTATAAGGCTAAAGTTGAAAATGTTGGGGTTAATGCCCTAAAGTCTCGTGTCCTGTAGTTTGTAAACAGCTTGTACGAATGCTTGTGTTATATAATATATGATATTTACTTCACATCTTGTTTTTTGCTCAGTTACATGTTTTATTTGCTTTACCACAAACCAATAAACTCAAAATCCCTGGTTATCTATATGTAAATCAAGCATGTATGTGGTGATATACAAGTAGATCATGTCTTGAGTGATAACCAAAATAGTCTGTAGTATATGAATATAGGAGGGAAACCTTATCCTGGTAACGCTGCGGATGCAGCCCGCTTTGTGGAATGGTCACAAGTGTTGTGACTTATCGTAGATGGTCTGATCTTAATCATTCATGTTTGGAACATGCGAGCGGGGGCGTCCTATACAAAGAGTTTTTATAAGACTTTACCACGAAGTGTTAACGTCTCGTTATATAACACTGTTCATGACTGATACTTCACTTCACTAGGATGACCAGAGGTAACATGACCTCAATCCTAAGTGAGTTGAGAACTCCTGCCATTGAGGGAGGTCTTTTGATTTGTATGGGTACGAGTGGCCAGGTCGCCAATTCAAACCTACCATTTTGAGGATTCGTCTGATTTGGGAGCTGGGAACTCAGCTACACAAGATGAAATTCACTCCTTTCCCAAGGCAGTGGTAAGTAGATAGATAGCTCCTTAAAGGGCTGATTCCAGGGCTTGAAACATGTGGCACCACACACCTTCTCTTGGCCCAAGAGGTGTTCACACATAGTTGGACTATTTTGTATTGTTCATTAGAGGAATTAGTGGTACTTAAGGAGTGAAATGTAACTACAGGGGCAAAACGGTAAATTGGCCCAGCTGTACTTACGAGCATCTGTGAAGGGTCATCGTACTCATGATTGGTTATATCCGATGAACACAGAAATATATCTGTGGTAAGAAGAGTTCAACTGTTAGTCTTTCTCTTTAGTGAAATGTCTGACAGTTAACGAATGATGGATCTCGTGGCTAAAGAGTTTAGTCAGCTATTTACGGACCGTTGAAGCTTTGAGCTACAAGTCCATTAGGTCCCCTGGATAGCTTGGATAAAGTTGAGAATCGGTGTTTGGGTTAATTTGAGATATTCAAATTGACAAAAGGAAGTTCGATTATATATGATATAATTGGACTGGTTAATTATATATGATATAATTGGCTAAATGTATGAGATACATTATTTTTTAGGAAATTAGATATAAATATGATTTATATCAAGTTGAGGAGAAATTACTATAGTAGATAGTGATATCAAACTATAGGGTAAAAATATATTATGATTATATTTATTAATAATTTAATTGGTTAATTATATGATAATTAACCTAAAATATCTCTCAGACGTGTGTTAATGGGGAACAACGTCGGTTATTGTAACCGATGAATAAAAATGAATTTTGTTTCATTTTTAAAAGTTCGGAAAAAGTTCAAAAGAAAAAAAGATCGGAAGGTTGCGTTGGTGTGAAAACATAAACGATCACTTAAAGTCGAGAGCTTATATGATAGTCGCTCAGTGCCAAACGATCGCATACCTCGTGCCTAAACGATCACACACTAATTCCTAAACGATCGGTTAACTTTCCTAAACGATCATATAGTGTGTCGAGTTTGTTAAACAATCGCCTACCTTTTCCTAAGGGATCGTTCAGTAAAATCTACACGATCGTGTAGTTTCTTCTAAACGATAAGCATCTAGCTATACGATAGCTTCTCATTCTCTCCTACTTACTTATCGCCTACACGATCTGTTCTTCCTCCTACCTCTACCAAACTCATCAAAGACCACGCTCTAGGTTCTTACTCCGATAATACTTGGTGCTCTTTTCTAATGGTGTCGTCCCCGCTGCGTTTGTGGGTTTGCGGTTGTTCGTGCTACTATAGTCGATGCATCTACTGGGCCTTGATTATCGGGTAGAGGTCTTTCGCTACGTTGAGTTCCATAGTTTGAATAGCGTCTTCAACTGGTATGAGAACTCTTTCCCTTGTTAATTTTTGTTCAAAGCATGTCATTAATTACTGTTTGTCTGCATAACTGTGTGTTTGAATGTATATGGTGTATTTCGGTCACTATGAAATTGGAGCGATCCGAATGTGCTCGTGGAACTCTTCGTTAAGAGATCCTTCAGAAAACTTGTTAAGTAAGAAGATAAAAACACTACGATCTGATCATGGTGGAGAGTATATGGACCTCAAATTCCAGAACTATATGATAGAACATGGAATAACATTCCAACTCTCGGCTCCAGGAATATCTCAGCAGAATGGTGTCTCAAAAAGGAGAAACAGAACACTTTTGGACATGGTTCGGTCTACGACGAGTTATGCTCATCTTCCACACTTGTTTTGGGGTTTTGCAGTGGAGACTGCATGTTATATTTTGAACAACGTTCCCTTGAAAAGTGTTTCTGAAACACTTTTTGAGCTGTGGATAGGTCGTAAAGGTAGTTTACGCCACTTCAAGATTTGGGGATGTCCGACCCATGTGCTTGTGGCTAAACTAAAGAAGTTGGAATCGCGTTCGAAAGTTTGCCTCTTTGTAGGCTACCCAGGGAAACGATGGGTGAATACTTCTATGATCCGAGTGAGAATAAAGTGCTTGTGTCGACAAATACTATCTTCTTGGAAGAATACCATATCAGGGATCATAAACTACGAAGTAAGCTCGTTTTACATGAAATTTTTAGTGAGACTACTGAGGGTTCAACAAAAGTTGTTGAACTGACCGATAGATCAACAAGAGTTGTTGATATCGGTTTTTCTAGTCAACCATCTTAAGAGTTGAGACTTCCTCGACGTAGTGGGAGGGTTATAAACCCATCGGAACGCTACATGGGTTTGACTGAAGCCCAATATATCATTTCTGATGATGGGATCAAGGATCCATTGTCTTATAAGCAAACAATGGAGGATGAACCAGGAAATGGATTCTATGTACTTCAATAATGTCAGGGAACTTGTGGATCAGCTTGATGGGGTAAAACCTATAGGGTGTAAGTGGATCTACAAGAGAAAACGAGGTGTACATGGAAAGGTGCAGACCTTTAAGGCTAGACTTGTGGCAAAAGGGTTATACCCAGGTTAAGGGAATAAATTATGAGGAAACTTTCTCACTTGTTGCCATGTTGAAGTCTATCAGGATACTCCTGTCCATGCCACATTTTATGATTATGAGATATGGCAAATGGACGTCAAGACTGCCTTTCTTAATGGTAATCTTGAGGAGACCATCTACATGGCTGAACTAGAGGGGTTCATTGTTCTAGATCAAGAGCAAAGAGTTTGTAAGCTTAATAGGTCCATTTATGGGCTGAAACAAGCGTCTAGATCGTGAAACATTAGATTTGACTGTGTGGTCAAATCGCTTGGCTTTGTTCAAAATGTTGATGAGCCTTGTGTTTACAAAAAGATCATCAATAGCTCAATACTTTCCTAGTATTGTATATGGATGATATCCTATTCATTGGGAATGATGTAGGTTTTCTGACTGACATTGTATGTTCTAGGGATCTAGATCATTTGAGATCGTAAGAACAAGAGGTTGGCGTTGTCTCAAGCATCATACATTGATCAAATTTGATCAGATACATGATGCAGGATTCTAAGAGGGGTTTATTACCTTTCAGGCATAGAATTGTTTTGTCTATGGATCAATGTCCTAAGACACCTCAAGAGGTCAAGGAGATGAGACAGATTCCCTATGCTTCAGTTGTTGGAAGCTTAATGTATACAATGTTATGTACTAGACCTGACATTTGCTATGCAGTAGAGATTGTTAGTCGTTATCAGTCCAATCCAGGATTAGATCACTGGATGGCGGTTAAGATGATCCTCGAGTATCTTCGGAGAACGAGGGACTACATGCTCGTGTATGGAGATAAGGATTTGATCCTTACATGATACATATATTCTGACTTCCAGACTGATAAAGATTCTCGAAAATTGACATCAGGGTCAGTGTTCACTTTAAATGGAGGGGCTGTAGTTTGGCGAAGCATCAAGCAAGGGTGCATCGCGGACTCCACTATGGAAGTCAAATACGTAGCCATTTGTGAAGCTGCTAAGGAGGCTATTTGGTTGAGGAAATTCCTTACAGATTTGAAAGTTGTTCCAAATATGTTTTTACCGATCAGTCTTTATTGTGATAATAGTGGGGCTGTGGAAAATTCGAAGGTACCTCAGAGTCATCGTAGAGGCAAGCATATAGAACGAAAATATCATTTGATTAGGGAGATTGTGCATCGGGGTGATGTGATAGTCATGAAGATCGCGTCTATAACGACCTGACCCCCTAAGACTTAAGTTAGGTCGTTACTAAATACATGCATGCATGGAACTTAAAACGACACTCTATTATGACAAAATAAATGCTAATTAAATAAGGTAAGTTCGAAAGACTTTCATTAAATTCAAATATTAAAAACAACAGTAGAGTACCCATAAATCATAAATGATAATAAATAAGTCTGAAAAACGATTCTTAATAGTAAGTTTTAAACATCAAAACTAAAAGTTAAGAGAAACATGAAAAGAACTCTAAATATCATGAGCAGAAGCGTAAAACAAGTCCTAGTGGCTCGATCACGAATTCCGCTTGTCCATCGCCGGTGCATCTCTACCTTTACCTAAAACAACAACATGAAAAGGATGAGTATAAAATACTCAGTAAGTAACCCCACTATTATGGGTCGAGTTAGGCATCTATGTCCTCTAGATACCTATCTCTGGTGGAACATATAAATTATCCTAATCCTCAGGGGACACATACAAACGTGAAAAACTGAGTTATATCCTACTGTAGCTGAATATGCCCACTACCTCTAGTGAATCCCAAAGGAAACACAATCTGGTGAATCTCAAAGGAAACACAAATTGGTGGTGAATCTCGAAGGAAACACAAATTGGTGGTGAATCCCGAAGGAAACACAAACTGGTGAATCCCAAAGGGAAACACAAACTGGTGAATTCGAAAGGAAACACAAACTGGTGAATCCGAAAGGAAACACAAACTGGTGAATTCCAAAGGAAATACAAACCTAGTGGGCCTTCTAACTAATCAGTAAAATCACTAGCATAGGCTCGACACCATAATTATCACAATAACTCTATGACATACATATATGCTTCAACATCATGGCTCTACAACAAACACACATGCCTCAATATTCACAGATCACATACAACCTCATGGAATCAAATATCATCTCATGCTAGCATTCAAGTATCCATGTGCACAAATTCATCTTTCATATCCTCGAGTAAAAACGTGCAACGGTTATACTAAGCTATCAGTTCATCATGCTATCATTCTATCGTAACATATGCTAAACTATCAGTTCATCATGCTGTCATACATCTAGTGACTGGCCCGTGGGCAGTTCCAGTAGTAAGATTACTTACCTTAAATTTGGTCACAATTTAATCCAAGTAATTAACCTTCTTACAACTCTTGGATGACTTTGAATCCATCCTATAACATATATTACAAATATTAATTTAGCACCCCTGGTCCAAAATAACAAATCCAAAGTTCTAAACTCATCTTTGAGGTCTAAATCCAATTAACCAAATTATTTAAAGATCTTCCATTTAACTTTACCTAAATAAAAAATCCGCAGATAAACTTAGACAGCCAACTAAACCAGCAACTCCAAGTAAGACCCTGACATAAGAACGCAACCAAGTTTTAAAATTAAAACTAAGGCCTAATCACATATACTCCAAGTACTGACAGAAATCTGGGTAAACTCACCCAAGGTGTGATATGAGGTGCACCAAATCTGCTAAAGCAATTCGAACTTCACATAACAACACCTTAATACTTTCAAGAACGTGAATCCAAAGTTGACACATAAAGGCCTCAATCGATTGGTGCCAAAAGTAAATGGCCAGTCAAGAATCAATTGAAAACAACCTCAAACAGCAGAAATCTTGCCCACGTTGATAAATCTGATGACGGCACAAGCAATGACGACGGCGACAGGAGCTGGGTGATGTCGGACAGGCATAGTTGGCTGGTGGAGGTCCTAGTTGGCGACAAGTTGAAGAGAAAAGAGGAAACGCTCAGGATCGCCGCTGGTGTAGGCGATGACGCGACAAGTTGAGCGATGGAAGGACTCGTGGCTCGAACGTGGGCGGCTTCGGCGTGGGAGACCGAAGTCGGATCTGGGCGGCGCGAAGAGGCCGAAGTCGAATCTAGGCTGTTCGCGACTTGGATCTGGGCTGGCGGTCAAGGTCAGCGGTGGGAGATCGGAGCTAGTGGTCGAGTCGGCGGCGAGAAGGACGGTGGCTGGCGAAAGAAAAAAAATGAGGGGGAAGGGTTTGGTCGCGCGCGTGAGGGAGAAGGGATTTGGGGGGGGTTTATAAAATAATAATAAACTAAAAAGGAAATAAATATAAATTATATTTTATTCTTTTCCTTATTCCACTTTATACTATTAAATTCTTTTCCTTCTCAAAAAGAAATTAATTTATGCCATTAATTTCCAAATTGAATAATTTCACGCCAACAATTAAATTTTCACACTTACACTTGAAGTCCAAAATCCCAAAAATGTCTTCCAAATAATAAAAATTAATGAAATTCCAACTAATAAAAAATTACTGAAATTACATTATTACTAAAAAAAGAAAAATACGGGGTGTTACAGCGTCGAAGCACAACATTACTGATCCGTTTACAAAAGCTCTCACGGCTAAAGTATTCAGGGGTCATCTGGAGAGTCTGGGTCTACGGGGCATGCGGCATCATGTTTAGGGCAAGTGGGAGATGATACTGAGGTACAGAGTATGCCTTAGTTTATTGTATAATGTACTTGTTTTTCCATATATTGTACACTAGTCTCCCGAGACATTAGAACAAGTGGGAGATTGTTGGGATAGTTGTACTTACGAGTGATCTGTGAAGGGTTATCGCTCTGTTGATTGGTTGATATGGACACAAAAATGTATCTGTAGTGAGGAGAGTGCAACTATTAGTCTTTAGTGGAGTGTCCGACAGTTAACGAATGGTGGATTATGTGACTAAAGAGTTTAGTCAGTTATTCAAGTACTATCGGAGCTTCAAGCTACATGTCCATAAGGTCCCCTTGGTAGCTCAATGGATTCAAGTTGAGAATGTTCTTGGAGTTAGTTTGAAGTGTTCAAATTAACAAGAGGAAATTCAATTATATATGATATAATTGGTGTGATGTATGAGATACATCAGGTGGAGGATTAATGTAAATATGATTTACATTAAGTACCATAAAATAGAAAAAGAACTATGGTTTGTATGTTTCATGAGATGAAATATTAAAACTATAGGTTATAAATAGGATATGGTAAGTCGATTATCATATTTATTTATAATATATTAATTATTTGATAATTAAATTTTGTTCTCTAATAACCGATTGAGTGGGAGGTTATTGGTGGTTTTATGGTAACTGTGAGATAAAAGAAAAAATGTTTTCCTAAAATTAAAAAGTTACTTCATTCGGAAAGTTACTCACGGATAAACTATCAAGTGAAAGTGTTTCACTAAGGGATAACTCTTAGAGACTAAACGATCATGTACCTTTGACTATACGATAGTTCATCAGTTGATCGTAACTAAACGATTACGTGGCTAAGTCTATACGATAGGCTGCCATTTACTAAACGATCGAGCACATCGTCTATATGATAGACAACTTCCTATCTCCCACTTGCTCGATCGTCTACACGATCGTTGTCCTCTAGTATCTTCCTCAAGCCAAGTTCATACAGTGCCCACAACTCCTGAATTCTCACATCGAGAATACTCAGGTAATCATTGTGGTGGTGTCATCACTCAACTCAATTGGTTTCAAGGAGCCATTGGTCGTTCATTGTGTTCGTGTTGTTGATTGTGTTGTGCATCGGTCGTTGCGTTCGAGCATTGGTGGTCTTGGACACTTGGAGATTAATCGAGGGATTCGTGAAGAATGTTTCTTCAAAGGTATGCATACTCTATCCCTTGATACTCTTGTTAGCATGCTGTAATTTCTTGTTGTACATAACCTATTAGTTACCATTCTTGTACTGTAATTATTTATGTTCAACTCGAATGGAATTTGGAACAATCCTTCCACTGCTTATGAAAATCCCCATGTTTGATTTCTTTCGCTATTGGATTGGCTTCGTTTTTTGGCTCAGTTGTTATAAAAGCAGTGCCAGTGAATGTGGACACTTGCAAGAAGGTTCCAACAAGGCAAAAAGAAGTACTATGGTGTTCTATTAAGGTACGTAAGCATTCTGTTATGGTTTAGTATGTAAATGATTTTAGTATTACCATTAAGTTTCTTCCTTTTATGTTTTTTTAGGCACGATATAATGTTGATCAACAGTGGCATAAAAGATTCTACTTTAAGAAGATTGGTGGGTTGTGGAGAGCAAACAAGTCTCGTTTGGAGAGTTAAATTCGAAATGCTTCAAATGATGAGGAGTTGGCTAAGCTTAAGCCAGACAATATTTTCTGAATACATGATTGGATGGATTTTGTCAAGGAAAAAAGAAGTGCAAAATGTAAGGTATGTACTGCATATTTGTTGGGTAAAATGATAATGTTTTATATTATTTAATGTTTAATGTCTGGAAAGAAGTTCAAACTTCACACATTTATTTGAATATTTTGTTGGGCATAATTTATTAGGCAAAAAGTGAAAATTTTAAAGAAATGAAAAAAAGAACTTCCTCACACTTGTAGTCGGAGAGGTTATGCTCAACTGATAGAGGATATGGTATAATTCTTCATACTAATAGTGTTATGATTTAACTCACTCAACAAATAATATGCTAGCTTGTTATTGCGTAACCATATAGAAGCATAATTCTTGTCCTTCGACTACAATTACACGAGTAATGGTTTGGAAACAGACACACCTAAAGAAAGATGGACAACCCACTAACTCACAAGTAGTCGACACTTTGGTATGTGCATCAAATGAGTTGTATGAATGTTATGTATTATTTAGTGTAGTTTTATCATTATGTTTGTTATCTAAAATATGTGAGCGTAATTGTATAGTATTACAATTACGACTTTTGGTTATTAACTCCATTTACATTAATTGAGTTGTGCTCAATGTTGGTCTTCCCCCAGAATGATTTAAATGAGTATTTTTTTGTCATTATTAAATTTGTTATTTTGATTACATAATTGAGACTTTTTGTTGTTAACTCCATTGACTTCCATTAAGTTGTGCATAATGTTGGACTTCTTGCCTCCCCTCTTCGTTTTAGGAATAACATTCTTGGTTATATCATATTATGTTTGTTATGAGTCTCTTAGCTCTGTAGGAGTGTATTGAACAAAATACAAATCATAAAGAAGCAAATTATGATTCAACTAATGTGGTTGATGATGCACTTAGTAAAGCTTTGGTCCTGATTGTGTGATATAAGAGGATTAGGATTTGGGGTGACTAGGTCAATGTTATTCATATCAACTAAAAAAGACAAGATTATTGCATCTCTTGAAAATAAGTGCAATCAATTAGAGTTCGATGTAGTCGAGTTGAAGACAGTGGCATCTTCAATAATAAAAGAGAAGATAATGTTATTATTAACTCTTTTTTAGTCATTAAAAATTGTTGTTTTAAACTCTAAATATTAATTCTCTCTCTCTATATATAAAGCAAAGTTAGACGAATAAAATTCTAATCATGCCACTACTGCAACAACACCAGCACATGTTTTGAATCCAATTACCAATTATCCACCAGCAAATTATCTTCCACATTGTATTTAATGTTTCTACTGATATTGTATTCAATATTACTATTGATTTACATTTTGCTTTCTTATATTGGGAAAAAGTGTTACAATCAATGCTCCCCATAAGTGCATGCTTCTAGATTGGTCTGGCTCTTGAGAAGTAATTGCTAAAGGAAGATGGTCTTTTAATGATCCAAAAACATCGGTTAATCATATCCCTCTTGGTCCAAATGCAGTGTGCATGTGGGTTGATATAGTAAGGAAGCTTGATTCATTTTTATGGATGCCTATTTCTGACATGCTTGTCACTAAAGATGCAATAAGAACCAATATTGCTTGGCCGATAAAGTCAAAATATCTAAGCAATTTTTTTTCAACTTGGTTGAAGTATTTTATGTGAATAATACTATTAATATGGTTTATTAGTTCATGTATTATGATATTAAAATCATGATATTTTTGTTTTTATTATGCGAATGAAGTGGTGGCACATGCAAGAGCCATATAATGGGAAGCTCAATTGTATTGGATGGTTTCGAAAATAGGAAAACTTGGATATACTTTTGTTGGTGGGAGCATTTTGTCATCAATGTTTTTTTTAATTATTATTATATGTACTCCATTTTTATGTGATTGTGTGAATTTGGAGCTAACTCATGTTATATGTACTTCGAAAAAAAAATGTTGGTTAGATTAACTTTTGGGATCAATGTAGTATTTCATTTCTATATAATAGAACTTTGAAGATTCTATGTATATTTCAATCGAAATTAACTTTTGATCACATACGGGAAAAGAGCTATAAATGTGAAAAAAAATATATTTAAAACATATATTATTGCATCTCTCTCAATGCTATAGAAAAGTATAACATATAATATTTTTTCGACCCTATAAAATGTAAATATGCAATTGGAAGTGGAATTTCATATATCACTTTCCATAATATTGAAAAAAACGCTATGATAAGTTTTGTTGCTTTCAATAATATCAACTATGACAACATGGAGAAAAATGATATAAAAGGGTTACAATACCGTCTTTTACATGCTATAAGAACGTTTCAATTGCATTTTTTTTCCATGCTATTCAAAATGCTATAAAATAGTTTTGGCAACGTTTTTCTCATGCTATTAAAAATGCTATGAAAGAGAAACGATAGCATTTTTAGCTAACGCTATAAAATAATTCTATAGCATGATAATTTTGCAACAAAAAATAAACTTTTTATAGCACATGATATAGCAGGTAAAAAATGCTATCAAAAGTAATGGACTTTTCATAACTTCGCCTATGGCAGCGTCTTCGAAAACGCTATCAAAAGTCTACGATAATGTTTTTGGCCTGCTATCGTATGTGATATTTGTTGTAGTGGCTGCACTATTTGCACTATGGATATATTTTTGTGTGAATTGGATATAACCAGTCAACGATGCGATAACTCTTCACAAATTGCTCGTAAGTACAACTAGGCCAAAATTACCATTTTGCCCCTATGGTTACATCTAACTCCTTAAGTACCACTGATCCCTCTAATGAACAGTAAGTCATAGTTCAACTATGACCAAATCCCTGTTGGGCCAAGAGAGGGTGTGACGCCACATTGTTCAAGCACTGTAATCAACTTTTAAAGAAGCAATTTATCTCTTTACCCAGACGTTAGGGAATGAGTGAATTCCATCTTATGTAGCTGTGTTTCCAACTCCCTAATCAGACAAATCCCCGAAATGGTAGCTTATTGATTTGGCAATTTGGCCACTCTCACCCATATAAATCAATGGACCATCTTCATAGGTAGGAGTTTACAACTCACTCAAGATTCATGTCATGTCACCTATGGTCATCCTGGTGACATGTAAGTCTCTATTATGAATGCCGTTATATAATAAGACTAGTCATTTCACGGTTCAGTCTTATACAAACTCCTTTGTATAGAATACCCCCGCTCACATGTTTCTACATGAATGATCAGGATCATATCATCTATATGTCTCTACATACATGTTTAAGCTATGGATGATGACCTTGGATGTTAGTTTATTGGTTTATGGGTTAATGCTACTAAATATTGAATAAAACATCTCATATTTCATTAAATAAATAAAATGTTTATATATTACAATTACAAACTACATGACCCACGAAATTTAAGACATCAACCCTAACCAAGTAGTCAGCTGGTGTATTATTTTCATGTGTGGTGTGTTCTAAATCATATATACGAAAATTACAATCGAATATTGGAAATACGTTTGAACAAACGACCATGCCATTAGCCCTATGTCTTTTATCCTTATGAGTGCAATACAAGCCATAGATACAAACACATCACAGCCTAGTAGTGAAACATACTTTAATGAATAATCACGTCATTTGTCCCCATGAAAACTATTAAGATTAAAGTGGCAATACGAGGTACCTAAATAAAATAGATGGTAACACATGGATGTGATATATCATGTTGTTCACGAGTGTAACTCGTGCCATAGATGTGAACACACCAAGATCTAGTAGTTTGACAAGGACAATGACTCTTATCCTATAAAATATTGCGAGTTTTTATATATATAAATAGAGTGTTTAAATGAAAATGAACTTTTGAAAAACATTATTTTCTAAGTTAATCCAAACACGAGCTTGTAAGGCAAAAAGATGAGTATGAACTTGATGCTGGAAACAGAAAGAAGTTGTCGAACATATCTATTATATAGAAGATTTTGATGGACGTTTATGTGACTTTTTTTTTCTTTTTTTTTTTGGTGCCAGTTGACTTATTTGTTAGGCCACATCGTATATGTGTGCGTGTGTATATATATTTATATTTATCGTATTACTGGCTCGTAAAGTGTAGCTTTTATTACATATTTTGTGACGTTCCAAATTTTTGAAGGTAAATTCAATTTGTTTTATCTTGGGTTAATTGAGGATTTTGATGTTGGAAAAAAATTAATTTTATTTTAAGTTTAAAAAATACGTGATAAGTGATTTGGAGATTTCGAATCAAGTTAGTTTTTTTTGGATTTATCTTATTGTGGGTTATTTTATTTAATGAGGAAATTAAGGGGTTTTAAGGGGGAAAAAAGGAAGGAAAAAAAAAAGGTTTATTTAGTTTAAGTGGGGGAGTTGGGGTTTGTTTGGAAAAGGAGATTTATTATAAATTAGGGTTAAAGTGGCCTCGTTATGCGTATAAGGGAACAAAATTAAAAGGAAATTATTTTTCTCTTATTCTTTCCCTTTCAATCGTACAACCGCCCCCTCTGGTGTTTTCTTCTTTTGTTCGCACACCGTCGGTCTCGCATCACACCGTCCACGTCTGCGCGTCGTTGATCCCACTTTAGCTGCTCACGCCAGATCCAGCCGCGCGACCTCCGGGCGTCCACGTTTGTGATGCGTGTCACCCAGCCATTCAAGTCGCGCTAGCCATTCCTATTTGTCGCTCATCCGCGCCAGGCCGTTCGCTCCAAGTCTTTTGTCGCCACTGCTCGGGGTTGAGCCTCGTTTGTGATCAGGGTTCTAAAAGAACGAGAGTGGGTTGTCTAGCGGGGTTGTTGTGTTTTCGCTGATGTTTAGGTAAGCAGTTGGGGGTATTGTGATGGAATTGTAGTTTAACGAAAGTGAATGTGGAGCTAAATACTAAATGGATGTGTATTTAGTTTCTTGATTGCACTTAGGGGGAGAGCTTGTTGCTTGAATTGAATTATTTTACACTAGATTTTGGAGAGTTACCTATTGCTGGTTGGCTCTCGAATCTAAGTATGCCTTAAGAATTGGTTCCTATATTGGGTTGAAATATTATGTCATGTTTGTTGGATTGTTGAAGGGGAGTATGGAAGCTTATATTTATGCCATAGAATTTCAATATTATATATTATTTACATTATTTGATTGATAGATAAATTGTGAGACTGTTCTAAACCCTAAGCATTATTTAAAACTTTGATTGTATGTTTATGCTTATGTGAGACTGATAGTGGTTGTTAGCCTTTTTTTCGGGCTATGCACATTGCATGTTGTGAGTCTTCGCTATGCCTATGTTACAGTGTTCCCTATTTTTGTTTATGACGGTGTCCCTTTGGGGTCACTACCTATGAAAGCGTGTTTGCCCCTTATGCTTATGCTTATGCCCATGCCTATGCATTCGTATTGTGCACTTAAGTCCTGATAGAAAGGCCAACAATTCGCCTAGAGGCCAATAGTGGGTCGCTTAATGAGTATATTTATATACTCATCCTTTTCTCTTCATGCTTTTTGGGTAAAAGTATATATAAAGATAGACCCTCTAATGGTAAGAGGGATTTGTGACTTGGTCATTGGGATATAATATCGCTTCCACGCTTATGTTTTATTTGATAGAATCTGGTTTAAGGGTCTATCATTCTACAACTCTTGGTTATTTCATTTGTTCATTCGTTTATTTGCTCAATTTATTCTATATTTGAGTGAGGGGTACCCGATATTTTCAGGATTTTACTATTTGAGTTTTATTTAATAAAATAGAAGTTGTATTCATTTTATTTAACTTTTATTACAGGAAATTATTGCCAAGCCTATGCATGCACGTAGTAGCATCCTAGAAGTATAATAGAAAGTTGGGTAGTTATATATTTTATATGCCAACTGTGTATCATGACCACCAATAGGGTTATAGTACAATTAAGGATATTTCACATACAATATAAATTTAAACTTGTTTTGTTTCCATAAATAAAATATAATTTTATCCAACTTAACTAGAAAAGTCACATGCACAAATTTTTAAAATGGTTGCTTAAATTAAAAAAATTGAAATGTATGATCCAAAATAAACCCCAAATCCCATTTCTTAAGACTCCCAGCAATACACGATGCTTAGAAAAAAAAAAAAAAAGAACAAGGTGCAATCCATAGCTTATTAAAAAAAATGAAGAATTATTGAGTAAAAAGTTTCCAAACAAAAATAATCATCTTAAGATTATTTGTGTCATAAAAATTGCACCAAATACCTTTGACGCATAAAGTCAATCTAGCATAAAAAACAATATATGAACCCCCACAAACATATAAACTCTATAAACATATTTATTTAAAGTCACACTTATTAATCCGTAATCAAAATTGTCACAATCGTAATGAAATTACATTATGTATCAATTTTAATGGGTCTCAATCGCAAAGGGAATGCGATTTTTTATATTGTCTTAACTCACATTGATGCAATCATAATAAAAAAATTCGATGGTGTTGTTTATTTGTCATAAGAAAGAGTAATGGAAATGATGAATGATGAAAAGTTAGTAAAAAAAGAAGAAGGTGTAGGTTCCATGTAATACTCGAGCGTAATTGAATCAATGACTCTCTCCTTCTAGTAGAATTAAGTTTGTTGATTACAATTTCTTGGTGGGACCATAATTCATTATGATAATTAAATGGGCCTACTTGTAAGATTAGGATGAACTAGTAATCTAAACAACCCTTTATATTTTATCTTTATATTTGAATAGTTGCAATTAAGACCATGTTTACTAAATCACACATTTACTGTTATCGATACCGTTATTGTTACATACGAGGGTCAAATGGTATCTATAACGATAAAAATGTTAAAATTTATATTTTTCCCTCTAACAATAAAAGTAATTGTAGCGGAAAACATAATGGTAACGATAACGATAAAACGTAATTTCTAAATACAATTGGATTGAACACGTTTTGCTCGTCAATCCGTTTGCATCTTTTGATTACAAATCATGACGGATCCTATGTGTGATATAAACGATACCAAAATAATCAAATTCGACACACATTTTATGTTAGCATTGATTTATTACTTTTCATTTGGACAAACCTGGCCAAACATATTTTAAAGCCTATTAATGTGTCAGTATTTGCAGAAGAGAAAAAGGTTCACTATTTTGGTGCCGCCTCAGTCCTCACAGCGGAACGAGCTGGCTTCAAGATCGAGAATGACAAAGGAACTGACTGACAACGAAACGCTTCCTCTAATGGAGCTGGACTTGAATGCCTTCATTCACGCACACCTCTCCAGCGGCGACGGCGACGACGGCGACGACGACGATGACCTATCATTCCCTCACCGTAGCATCGACGAGATTCTAAACGAATCCAGTTCTTCCACCTCATCCCCTCCCCATTCTCCCCCTTCCCGCGGCCTTCGCAACAACGCCGCCGGGGACGGCGGGGTCTCCACGTCTCCTTCTATATCACCGTTCAAGTCTCCGTTCGAGGAAACAATAAAGGATCCTGAAACTCCAAGAAGCAACCAATGGAACGAGAAGTCAGTTCAATTGAAACCAGGTGCGGTCTCTCATGCCAAGGTCGGTGAATTAACGGACGACCCGTTTCGAAGGGGATCTCGTCCATTGCCATCGTTGTTTGGAGGGGTTAGATCGAATGCGAAACCTGGGGCGGCGCTTGCCGCAGCTGCCGCGGCTTCTCGGTCCACGCCAGCCCCGCACGCTGCAGCAATCAAGTCGAGGAGGGCAGGATATGGGAACATGGTTCTCGACGATGACGAGTTGGTTTCCTCTTCTGCTGTCGAGTCAGAGTTTTTCTCTGATAGTTTATATCATACTAACATTCATTCAGAGGACTCTGGCGAAAAGTCAATTTCAATGGTCGACAGGATTGCTGATTATCAGGTTGCATCTATGAACGTCGGCGGTGAATTGTGGGAAAGGGACAACATCGGAGACGGTGTCCCATATAATGACGAGTTTCTTATAACTAGAGATATGGAATGCGAAGCAGAACCGAGTTCTGTGGATGATGTGGATTTCAACGAGAGCGCTACAACTCTACCGCGAGTGGGAGCCAACAATAGAAGCCTGTCTGGTCCTGTTCAGAAAAATGTTTGTTCGATGGAGACACATCCAACAGCATTGGATGTCGATGAATCAAATGAAGGGGCTATTCCGTGGTCTATCGAACCTGACGATGAGGGAAGTTCTGTGGGCTACGGGAGCCTGGAGTTGGAAACTCAAGATTTCGAGAAATGTCTTCAACCGTCAAAAGATACGGAGGTGGATCTTGCCATTGAGGATCCCAGTGAAGTGGACGATATCATTGAATTGGGGGAAACAACCGAGCAGTTGGACAACTTTCAAATTGGTGAACGTCCAGAAAGGATGCCCCTGTCCTCGACCAATCCACTTGAATTGGCCGAAGAAATTGAAAAGAAGCAGGCTTTCACTGCACTGCATTGGGAAGAAGGCGTTGCTGCCCAACCAATGAGGCTTGAAGGTATTAAGGGAGGCACAACAACATTGGGGTACTTCGACATTCAAGCCGACAATAGTATTTCAAGAACCATTTCATCACATTCATTCAAGCGTGAACATGGTTTTTCCCAAGTCTTGGCTGTTCATGCGAATTATATTGCAGTTGGAATGTCAAAAGGAAATATTGTTGTGGTGGCTAGTAAATCCTCAGCTCAAAATGGCGACAACATGGATGCGAAGGTCAACATTGTACCTATGCAATACGTAGTTTATTTCTTGGTGCATCTGTTATCTGAGTTTCTTTTTGTCTACTTAGAACTTATATGGATACGAGAGATTTATGGAGCTGTGACCGTAAATGCATGTTTGATATATTGTTAAATAGCACCATTTAATAGCTGCAAATAGTGTAACCGATTGCATTTCTCTTTCTCCATCTTCTCCACTTGTACTATATGGGTCTCTTGAATGTTACATTCGGTTTTTACATCCACTTCAACGAATTGTTTGAGATGTTAAAAATGATATGTGGACTTGAAACTTTTGGCATCTTATACAGGAGATTTGAAGTTATAGTCAGAATTCTCCTTTCAAGAATGCCATCAGTTTCCAGTCATTTAGAAAACTGTATTACGTCCATGGTTTAAGTTTTCTTGAAACGTACACGACCTTACTGGAACATGATATGTTCTATAGATTGCACAACCGTGTCCTTGAATTCTAAAGTTTTCTTAAAACATACCTTTCTTTTTGTAGAGGGATATAAACATTAGGATATAATAAGTAATTATGCTGTCATTTTACGTTTTACCGGTAAAGTATTACAAGTGCCAAATTTGGCATCATAGAGGATTTTTTTTCTTTTTTTTTTGGAAGCATATAGAGTTTTTGTTGTTTTTTAAGGAATGCCATCGATTTTTGTTCCTTGAGATGGTGATATCATTTCTACTAGTGAAGTTCTTAATAATTTTATCTACCACAAAGGGAAATGACTATCGCATACTGAGTGAGATGGCGGTATTGTATTTGAAAGTATTGAAAGGGCCAAATTTGGAGTTGCTTAAGAAGGTAGGGACACACATGATGAAAAGTACACCTTAGAATGTTATAGTAGGAGGTTGAGCGGAAAAAAAGATTAAAATAGAAGAATGAGGAAGTTTCAACACCTCTATGGTCTTTTTTGATCTCAAGGAAGTTGTTAGAACGTTATACTTTGTAGTAGGAGCATGAGCGGAAAAAGGATTAAAATAGAAGAACAAGGAGTTTCAACATCTTTATGGTCATTTTTGATGTTTAGAATGGAGATGTCTTCTCCGACCCTTCACTCTTCAATATGCAAGTCGGAGCTCATTGCTTTCTTCATACAGAGAAGGTAGGCTTGATAATCTCCTTAAAGCCATCAAAATCTTTAAGCTTCATTTTGGTTAGAGTTGATCTGCAAGTCTTTGATCATAGGTAATCAATATTGATGAAAATCTTATCCCTGGAGGAAGCCACTACTTTCAGGTGTATTTTGGGTCAATAACACATGCTATTTGGGTGTGCAGTATGGTGGTGGCTTAAATCTTTTTGATATCCATGAAAGAATCGTAAGTAGGTTGGCAAATGGAGGACTTCTTCCTTTTGAAAGTCCCAATAGTCTCTCGTGAAAAAGAAGCCAATAATGAGGGAGAAAGCCATCTCATGTGCTGGGATAACATTTACTTACCTGTTAACAAAAGGAAACCCAACGTCAATGTTTTGGGAAAAAAGAAACAATAATTTGCTAGGTAAAGGGAAGTGTTTATTTTCGATTAGGGTTGTCTTATGCTGTATATTAATTGTTAGCAGTACGGAACTAAACTTGGAGTTGGTTTTTAACTTTAAGTATTACTCAAGCACTATATATCATGGTGCTACATTTTGAAATGTTGTGAGGCCATGGGAAATGATATTCTTTTATAGTAGCAGTGGAAACCGAGTTTATTGGAGACATACTTGGACTGGCCAAGATAATTGTTTTCTGAAGCTGTTTTGGCTGACAAACTCCAATGATTATCATTTAGGGGATCGTGAAGGCTGTATACTTGGAGATAAAAGGCATGATTGAACATGTATTTCTTTTACCCTCTCCAATTCAGTTAGCAAATGCCAGTATAAGATTGTTTCCCTTTTGGTTTTACACCACTTCTTCTCTCAGCTCTAAGGTTGGAAGGATTAAACACCTCTAACAGATTGCAAATGTAGTGCCTCAAATGCTCTTTGGTTCACTGATAGTATATTCACTGCAAAAAGTTCATTGAAGTTCAAATCCACCCTCTTTACAAACCCAAGATACTATTGAAGATTTGACTTTGACTTAAGCTCTCTAGTAGGGAACTTGGAGGAGGAAAACAAAAATGGAGAGAGTTGCAACTCTTGATGAATTTTGGGACATTAGTGAAGTTTTTGCTTCGATTTGGTATTTTTTGTCAAATTCCTTGTCTAATTATAGTATTCAAAATTTGAATGATTGCCACCAATTGCCATGCCTTTTTGTGTCTCTTGGTGGAGGTTTGATGCTTTATCTTTTTCTTTTTACATCCTTCATTGTCTGGTGACAGTCTCTAGTTTATTTTTGAAAAAAATAGATTTTTTCTTGTTAAAAAAGAGCGATATTATCTTTTCAAACCAAGCCGAGAAACTGACTTCTTTATTTATTATTTTTGTATTTTACTGACAAGATCCTTGATCATCTTTGTTGGTCTCAGTCTTTTTGTTACTTCTCCATTTATTAAGATATTTTAATATTATAAGTTACACTATGTGGATATAGATGTTACTGCTTGGATCACAAGGAGATAAATCAACTGCACCAGTAACATCTCTATGCTTTAATCAGCAAGGGGACCTGCTTCTAGCTGGTTACAGTGATGGTCATATTACAGTCTGGGATGTGTTGAGGGCATCAGCAGCGAAGGTTATTTCCGGAGAACACACATCACCAGTTGTTCATTCATTGTTCCTTGGGCAGGAGGCTCAGGTTACTCGACAATTTAAAGCAGTTACCGGTGATAGCAAGGGTCTGGTTTTGTTACATACGTTCTCAGTGGTTCCTTTGCTAAATAGATTCTCCAATAAAACTCAGGTAGAAAATTAATCTACACCATAGTTATATGGGTTCTGTTGCCATTAGAATGATCTTAATTATATTGGCCGTTGCAACTAAAATGCTTATTCTGTAAGGGTTTGTGACACCAAACAAATTAATTGGTCCGAATTGTGATCTGGTGTTAATTTACTGAATTAGTGTCTTCTTGATGGGCAAAAAACGGGGACTGTTCTATCAGCTTCAGCACTTCTTTTGAATGAATTCTGTGGAAGTTCTTTGCCACCAACTCTTTCAAATGCCGCAGTTTCAACCAGCAGTATTGGGAGCATGATGGGGGGTGTTGTTGGAGGAGATTCAGGCTGGAAACTCTTCAATGAAGGATCATCTTTTGTCGAAGAAGGAGTTGTCGTATTTGCTACCCATCAAACTGCTCTGGTGGTATGGGACTCTTGATAATAGCACAATTTTTTGTTCATAATTGTATGTTGATATTTTTACTTAACCTGTTCTGAAACTTTTTGAATTCACTTGAGATTGGATCAGGTTAGGTTGAGTCCCACTGTGGAAGTGTATGCTCAGCTCTCTAAGCCAGATGGGATTCGGGAAGGTTCTATGCCTTACACTGCTTGGAAGTGCTCACAGTCTTTTGGTAAGAATTTATTGCCCTTAACATGATCACGACATCAATCATTTATGGAATGAATATAGTATTTGTTTCATGTCAGAAAAATGAATATAGTATTTGTAAAAATTCAGAATTGATTTGATGAGTGACCTGGATCACATTTTTGAAGTGATGTTTCAATTCAGTCTTATTTTAGTTTGTAACTTAATAAAATCAACCCATTCCATTGGAGTATGGTTGGAGAAGGATAGCACCTACATAATTTCTGGTTTGTGTTTAATGGAGAGGTTTTTGCAACTCCTTTGGCTTGTCGGCTTTTACCTTATGATTTCATCAGGTCAATGAAAATTTCTATTTATAAATAAAGGATTTGAGCATTTAGTTTTTATTTCTGGCCTTAAGATTTAAATTATGGCAGAAACTTCACCTTCTGAAGCAGTAGAAAGGGTTTCGTTGCTTGCAATTGCCTGGGATAAAATGGTTCAGGTAGCAAAGTTGGTGAAAACAGAGCTTAAAGTATGTGGCAAGTGGTCCCTTGAGAGTGCAGCCATAGGTGTTGTCTGGTTAAACGACCAGGTAATTTTTTAAAGGTTGATCGTTCTTATAAAAAAAAAAAGAAAAAGAAAGAGAAGGTTGATCGTTTTTATTGTTTCTAAATTTGTCTTTAACTACTATTACCTTAATAGTTCAGTGCAGCTGTAAAAGGTTACTGTGATGTTGGGCTTGGTGCTTATTTTCAGTTTTAAACATAGTACATATAAGCAGAAAAGTTAGGATTTATAGATACAACAAAAACCATCAGATTGCATTTAGTGAGATTGGTTCTTATTGAAAGTAAATGAATAGAATTCCAGTTTTAACTGGTGGCTCCATCCATATTTTCTGCATGTAGTAAGGAATACCTGTTTGCATCAAGATTTAATCAGAAGTTTTATAAACTCTACAGGTTCTTGTCATTCTCACAGTAACAGGACAACTCTTCTTATTTGAGAAGGATGGAACTATGATTCACCAGACAAGTATATTTGTAGATGGCTTTGATAAGGAAGATTTCATTGCATATCACACCCACTTTGTTAATGTTTTGGGCAACCCTGAGAAGGCGTATCACAATTGTGTGGCTGTTAGAGGAGCTTCTATATATGTATTGGGACCTATGCATCTTGTTATTTCCCGTCTCCTTCCATGGAAGGAGCGGGTTCAGGTTCTAAGGAAAGCAGGGGACTGGATGAGTGCCCTTAGCATGGCAATAACCATTTATGACGGCCATGCTCATGGTGTTATTGATCTCCCTAGGTCGTTGGAATCTTTGCAGGAGTTGGTAATGCCCTTTCTGATCGAGTTGCTGTTATCATATGTGGACGAAGTGTTTTCATATATATCAGTGGCCTTCTGTAACCAAATTGAAAAGAATGAAAAATTGGATGATGTGATGAGTGAAAGCCATTATGCACATTCTGAAATAAAAGAGCAATACAATCGTGTTGGTGGAGTTGCAGTGGAGTTTTGTGTCCACATCACTAGGACTGATATTCTCTTTGATGAAATTTTCTCCAAATTTGTGGGTGTTCAACAGAGAGGTATTTAACTCGTAACTTAACTTTATATTGATTGTTTCGTTGTAGATTGTTGGGAGTTCAAATTAGTATGAATTCATTCTATTAATTGCTTCTTTAGTTGCAGGAGGATGAAATTCGAATTAGGGTTTCAATTATCTATAACTAGACCAATTATTAAGAGAGAAAGGAGTCTTCCAAGGAAGGAGAATGCTAATATGGTTGATGAATTTACAAGGAAATTGGATGGTTTTTTGTGCAGTTCTTTGAGAAGTCAGGAGGCCTTTTAAGGAGATGGTTCTTAGTTAAGTTTTCGGTGGTAGAATCCTTTAAGGGTTTGGGGCTCTCGTCTGTATGGTTATATGGAATGAAGTTTCAATGACATGTTTTGTCTTCTTCGTCATATTATTTTGTTGCACCTTGGTGCTTTGGACTTTGGAGTTGTCTGTTTTTCTTGCTGGAGTGATGAGCATTCTCCATTGGAAAGGCCTTCGAAAGGAATGGTTTTTTAATTATTTGTTGTTGTTTTGATCCTTGTTCTGGCCTTCGATCATTGGGCTGCAGACTTTTTCTGCGTTCTTAATTGGCTGTAATTGCTATAGTTGTTTTTTATTTTTTATTTTAATAAATATTTGTTCATTGAAGTTATGAGCCATATTTGGCATCGATAAGGTGTCTCCCATGGGCATCCTTTTCCAAATTATATCTTCAAATCCCTTTAGTGAGAAGGCTTTGGTTTTGGTCTTCAAATTGGTTAATCTGAGGCCCCCTTCTTGAATAGGAAGCTCAACTTTCTGGCAATTGATAGAATGAATACTTTTCTTATCCTTTTTACCATTCCAAAGGAAGTTTTTTTGTAAAGTTTCTCAATGTGTGCTGCAGCCTTGGATGAAAGCTTGAAGAGAGAGGAAGTATGTGGGAAAGTTGCTTAATGTAGCTTGGATCGGTGTAAGTCTTTCACCTTTAGAGATATTGGTACCACTCCAACTTCCAAATCTTCTTTCAACCTTCTCAGTGATAGGCTCCCGAAATGTGTTTATGAATGGGTTGCCATTAAGGGGAAGACTGAGATAACTTGTAGGCCAAGAGCCAACCTTGCTACCTAAAGCTTCAGTCAGAGCATTAACTGTATTGGGATCATAGTTTATACCCTCGAACTTTGATTTGGAATTGTAAAACTCTTAGATTTGAGAAAGAATCAGAATCCTCTATTCATTCACCAAAGATATGAATATATACAAGTGCACAAAGCATAGAAAAGGAAAATATCACAAAATATTTACAAGAATGGAAAACCCTAACTATAGAATTATAACACTCCCCCTCAAGTTAGAGCATGTATGTTAATCATGCCCAACTTGTTACATAGATAATCTATACGTCTTACATCAAATGCTTTCGTGAAAATATCTCCTAATTGTTCTCCAGTCTTCACATATCCTGTAGATACCAACCTTTGTTGAATTTTCTCACGTACAAAATGGCAATCAACTTCAATATGTTTAGTCCTTTCATGAAATACTAGATTAGACGCAATATGAAGTGCTGCTTGATTATCACACCACAACTTTGTCGGTATGGTGATTTCAAATCTCAACTCAACAAGAAGTTCATATATCCAAATCAATTCATACATAGATTGTGCCATTGCTCTATATTCTGATTCTGCACTTGAACGTGACACCACATTTTGCTTCTTACTCTTCCAAGAAATCAATTTACCACCAACAAAAACACAATACCTTGAAGTTGATCTTCCGTCTTCTTTAGATCCTGCCCAATCGGCGTCTGAGAAACATTCAATATTAGTATGACCATAATCTTTATATAATAAACCACGTCCGGGAGCAGCCTTCAGATAACAAAGAATCTGTTCCAATGCAACCCAATGCCTGTAAGACATGACATGTATTGACTCACAATACTTACTGAATAGGCTATGTCGGGTTGAGTCACTGTAAGGTAATTAAGTTTTCCCACTAACCTCCTATATCTTTCAGGATCTTTTAGCAATTCTCCATCTTTTGTGAGCTGTAAGTTGGGCATCATTGGGGTACTACATGGCTTAGCTCCTAGCTTTCCTGTTTCAGTCAACAAGTTAAGTACATATTGTCGAAAAAACAGCTTGTAACCCTAGGGGCATTTTAGTAATTATGTGTACCCTAGGGCTTCCCACTAGTCTATTTATTTGGCCTATTCTCTTGTACTTTGTGTATCAGAATTAATAATAAAAATCAGTGTCTATCGTGGTTTTTCTCCCTGTATTAGGGTTTCCACGTAACTGTGTTGTTATTCTCTTCCCTACTCTTTTATTTTTGACATGGTATCAGAGCAAGGGGACGAAACCCTAGCCACTATAGAAGAGAACCATCCACAGTCGCCTTCAGCTGGTGGATCTTCGAGTTTTGATATGAAAACCGCTATTCGAGCCGCGGTAAAGGAGTGTTTTCAAGCTACCTCATCGGAATTAATTTCTGCCATCTAGTTGCAGTCAACAGAAAGCCGCCGTCAATGGGAGCCGCAGATGGACAGATCTGAAGAATGCACAAATAGAGCCGATCTGCCTCGTCTCGCGCCGCCGTCAACTGATCCCTCAGGTACGGTTCCGATCGGGGACGTCCGCATCCGCAGCAACCCTTGGCAGATAGAGTTTCTTTCGATCGCGCCTTCGACCTGCAACTTCCGATCGACGAACAGGGTGGGTTTCCGATCGCGCCTAGGGCTTCAGACCTTCGACAGCTTCCGATCGAGCCTAGGGCTTCGGCTTCGACCTGCAAAAACTCAACTACGCCGGCGTACCCTAGGGTTTTCGTGTCGATCCGGCGAACCCTCTCGTCCGGCAAAGAGAACATGACCTCTCTGATTCTGCCCTAGGCACATTTGACCAACAACAGGCCGACAACCGCCTCCAGTCGACGACTACCTTCTAGCCGTCGATTTCCTTCCTGCCGTTAGTGGCTGCCCCGTTTCCAACCGGTTGTGGCTCGACCCAAATACTCAGATGAAAGCCCGGTAAATTCTTTCCCTATTTTACCTACTACAAATATCTTGCCTGTGTTTCCCTCAGTTGACAATACGACCAGCTTGAGTACGGTTGGAATCGGTACCATCGCCCAGTCAGGCAATATACAGTCTTTTGGTCTTATTAGTGTGAACGATAGAAAGCCTTGGATTGTTGACTCAGGGGCGACGGATCATCTTACTGGTACCTTTGATCAGTTTCTCTCATATTATCCAAGTGCTGGTAACAAACGAATTAGGATTGCAGATGGGTCGTTCGCACCTGTTGCAGGAAAAGGGGATTTATCTCCGTTTGAGGGTTTGGTTTTGCGGGACGTTTTGCATGTTCCTAAAATTTCATATAATTTGTTATCCATCAGTAAGATTACAAGAGATTTGAATTGTAGGCAGTTTTTTCACCCGATCTGTTTATTTTAGATCTAAGCTCGGGGATGACGATTGGCACTGCCCCGGCACGATGGGGGACTCTACTTCCTAACTGATGATGTTTCCTCTAGGAATGATTATAGGACTAGCCTTGTCTCCTTAAATTTTTCTACCTCTGAGAATGATTTTTTGTTATGGCATTACCGCTTAGGGCATCCGAACTTTCAGTACATGAAACACTTATTTCTACATTTATTTCGCAATATTAATGTGTCTTCTTTAAAGTATGAAGTGTGTATTCGTGCCAAACAGAGTCGTGTCTCCTTTCACTCCCAGCCTATAAACCATCCAAACCCTTCACCTTAGTCCACAGTGATGTTTGGGGTCCCTGACTAACCACAACCTCCACAGGGAAACGCTGGTTTGTCACTTTTATAGACGACCACACTCGGCTTACTTGGGTCTTTCTTCTCACTGATAAGTCCGAGATATTACTGTATTCCAACAATTTTATGCCACTGTGGAAACCCAGTTTAATGTCAGGATTGGTATTTTGAGAAGTGACAATGGGCGGGAATTCTTTAACGCTTCCTTCTAGGAGTTTCTTACTTCCAAAGGGATTATCCACCAGAGTTCGTGTGCCTACACTCCCCAACAAAATGGGGTAGCAGAGAGGAAAAATCGTCATTTAGTGGAAGTTGCTAGTCCTTAATGCTATCCACATCACTCCCGTCTTACCTATGGGGTGATGTCATCCTTACTGCTGCTCACTTAATCAACCGAATGCCTTCCCGGGTCCTCAATTTTCAAAACCCCTTAGACTGTTTAAAAGAGTCATACCTACGACTCGTTTAGTCTCCGATGTACCACCTTCGAGTTTTTGCCTGTGTTGCCTTTGTTCACTCTCATGGTCCAAACCGCACGAAATTTACTCCCCGTGCTCAAAAGTGCGTCTTTGTTGGGTATCCACTCCATCAGCGCGGGTATAAATGTTACCACCCCATCTCCTCGCAATATTTTTGTTTCCATGGATATCCCTTCCTGAGAGGATCAACCCTTCTTCCTTGTAGCCACTCTTCAGGGGAGACCTCTAGTGAAGAGACTATCTGGTCCACATATATCAATTCCCTTGAGTCTGCCCTCTTCCCGAACATGTTGGTCCTATCTTTCCTACCAATCAAGTCCCATGGATAACATACTATAGGAAAATCTCAGGAAGGAAACAACGTCACCTGTTTGCATCTCGGCTCTGGTCCATGAGTCAAACCCGACATCAGGTACATGTATTCCTGAAAATTAATGAGATGTATACTTGTAACTACGAGTGCAGAGAGGAAAAAGGAGGGAAAGGTGCTGATAGCACCACTATAGCAGATGAGAAGACGACAGTGAAATGACGATCAGAACAGCTCTGAAAATGGTGAAGTGATACTAAAGATAATGGTGAAAAAGGTGTGATTTCTGAAGATGAGAAACAGGAAGAGGAGACTAGTGATCACAATGGAAATTTTGACAGTTTGAAGGAATATGATGCTTCTCTTGATCTTCCAATAGCCCTGAGGAAAGGTATTCGGTCATGTACAAGGTACCCCATGCATAGTTACATGATATATAGTAACCTGTCATCAGAATTTAGGGCCTTTACCACTAGTTTAGATGCAGGGGTGATACCGAGTAACATACAGGAAGCAATGGGAACTGAAGTTTGGAAGGCTGTTGTTATAGAGGAGATGACGTAACTGCTTGTGTCTTTTCAGTACGAAGTATTCGAGTGTAAGCTTCTTCCAACGATAAGATATTTGAGCTTGACAACACTTGATCTTTGACCATCTCATATTTAGGTGCAAGACCTACTAAAAAGCTCATGATAAACAACTTTTCACGTGCTCCCTCACAAAAGAATTTGATACCGCTCATCTCAATGCCTCTTCTTGGTGCTCCCTTGCAAAAGAATTTAAAGATCTCTCCATTCAAGACATCAGTCTCAATTGGAATGCCTTCATTTTTCAGCTTTCATGATTTTGTAATTGCTTAGTTTTTTGGCTATAAGTTTATTTTTCAGATCCGCATTTGATGTAAGCCTTTGTATCAGGCATGGTTTCTTTCAGCTTTGTTCTATGTTTAAGTCTCTTTGCTCTAATAGTTAGGAGATGATGAGAGTGCTACGGAGGTGTCAACCTAGTTGAGATGTCCTGGTGCATTTACTAATCTATGTTATGTTTTGATTTGTTTTCAAGTGGTTGTTTCCTTTCATTCACTTATAACAACTTTCATTATCTTAATGAAGTGGTTTGTTTCTTGTTAAAAAAAAGATAAACAACTTTTCATGTTGAGCCATTGGAACTTTTGGATCCATGCTGATTGGCATCAAGGCATTGAGTTCCGCGCATGTATTTTTTAACCTCCATAAAGTAGCTTATAAGAGATTTTTCTCCTTGATCAGATTGATATAGAGTCTTACAAACATCAAACACTCTATTAATATTCTCTTTCCCTGAATAAAGGAAATCCAAATATTCCAATAGTTCATTGACTGATTCGCAGTGATTTACTAGTTCAACAATTTCACAGTCAATAGAATTCTTGATTTGTAGAAGCATTCTTGAATCGTTCCGCCACCAAATCTTCTTTATTAGCATCAACCGGTGACTCTTCTGTGATGTGATCATCCATCTCCATGTTCCTAATAAAGTGGCGAACATTTGATCTCCATGAATAGTAGTTAGGTCCATTCAACTTGTGTTCAGTTACTTTTGACACCATAGGAACAATCTCAGACGTGACTACTGGTTTCTTATCAGCCATTACCCCAAAAAATAGACACCGGACAACAGAGAATCAAACCCTAATTTACCGAAGAGATGTCTTTACAAGCAGTGGGTATATCTATATATCCCAAACAAACACACCACCAAGAAGAGTCAACAAAACTGAGGAAACCCACAGAAGACGAACCAAAATTAATGGTGCATGCGCCTACACGCGTTGGCGCGTGGACGGACGACAAAGAAGAACAATCGGTGCGTGAGCCTCATGCGCTGGTCAGATGGGATCTGAACTTTGGGGTTTTGTAGATCGGTGGTTGGGCTCTTCGATGGACTGGGCGGTGTCGAAAAAATAGCCTTTTTTTCCCCCCCGGCAGCGGCGGCGGCTAACGACGGCTAACGAACCAAAGACGGCGACTGTGAGCAAAAGTGTTAACTCACCTCTCTACAAAACCCTAAATGTATCACAAACAGGTTCTAAATTCTCAAACCCTAAGGTTCACAAAACCTTAAGTTTGTTTAGAGGGCCCTGATACCATGTAAAACTCTTAAGCTTGAGAAAGAATAAGAATCCTCTATTCATTCACCAAAGATATGAATATATACAAGTGTACAAAGCATAGAAAAGGAAAATATCACAAAATATTTACAAGAATGGAAAATTCTAACTATAGAATTATAACAGGAATGATTAATCTCGAGCCTCGAAACCTGTTTAAAAGAATGGATGATCGATCTCAAATAAGTTTGTAAGAGAGTGTTTGGCTTACCAACATGAGTTGAGTCGAGTTGGTATAATATACCACCTCATGGTTTGGCCCACCAACATTAAATGTTGGTGGAGTTGGTATATTTTATCAACTCACCCAAACTTCCCTTCTTTCCATGTTTTCAATGGCTCCACCCATCGATCACTGTCACACTTCGAGAACTAACTCTGGGCTTCGACAACCGCCTTCGATGAAAACACCGGCGACCAACTCTGGTCTCCGACAACCACCTCCGATGACAACTCCAATGATCAACTCCAGGCTCCGACAACCATCTCCGATGACAACTCCGACGATGAAATCCGGACTCCGAAAACCACATTCGATGACAGCTTCGACAACCAACTTCAAGTTCCGACAACCTATGTGCGACCAACTCCGACAACCAATTCTGGCCTTCGACAACCACCTCCGGTGACTTAACTCCGACGACCACCTTCATGCTACCAACTCCGACGACCAATTGGCTCCGACAACAAACTTCGATGTCCAACTTTGACAACCACCTTCGTAGGCTCCGGCAACAACTTCCGACTACAAACTCTAATGAAAATCACATTCGATGATCACCTTTGAGCGAGCAACTTCAACGACCAATTCGAGACTTCGACAACCACCTTCGACGACAAACTCTGACAACTAACTCTAACACCACCATCATGCGACTAACTTCGGGCTCCGACAGTCACCTCTGACTACAATCTCCAGCGAAAATCATCTTCGATGATCAACTTCGACAACCACTTTCGCCCGGCCAACTCTGGGATTTGAAAACCACCTCCAACGAAAAATTTCGACAAGCAACTCCAATACACCTTCATGTGACCAACTTTAGACTCCAACCACCACCTCTGACTTCAAATTCCAACAAAAATCATCTTCGATAATCAACTTCGATAACTACTTCCGACTACTATAAGACTGATGACTGTTAAAGTATGTTGTAGGGTTGTTGATTATATAAAAAATATTATTTTGTCTATATTAAGTGTAATATCTATACGTTTGCATATCAAATGAGTGCTGAGAATATTTAGACGAAAAGTATGTAACATACAACAAATAAAAAAAAAACCACAAAATGAATTTTTTTTCCTGGAACATTTTCCAGCAAGAATTTGTGAAATATAGAGATTTGTTCTATGATGATCCTCTAAATTTAGAAGAAATGAAAGTGAAACTGTTGAGGAAATGTGGTGACATTCTATTGGCTGTTAGGATAATGAGGGAGATTTATTAAAAAAAAATTCATGACATAGTAAAAATATAGAGCAACAATAGGAAGAAGAAGAAAAAAAGAAGATGATAATGAAATTCATGGAGAAAAATTAGCTACAATCAAAAGTTTTGATTTCGCTTTAGTTTCTCATTTTATTTAACCATATTTCCACGAGAATTGTAATGGGTTAATTGTTGTTCGTTGCCCAAAAAAGAAAAAAAGAAAGAAAGAAAAGTTTTAAAAATTAAAAGAAAAAATTGCAATCCATATTTTATTCAAACAAAGTTTGGTAGAATTATTGAATAAAAAAGTTTCAAAATAAAAATAGTAATCATAAAAGCATATTATTTAGAGTTCAAAAAACTGTATCAGATACCCAGACATATGAACACAACTCTGCACCCCAAACACAGACATATGAACTCAGACCAAATAACTCTGCACCCCAAACACAGACACATGAACTCCATAGATATATGAACTCCACAGACATGAACTCTAGACATCCTATCTCAACTCAGCACCCCTAACAGCCCCTAAGTTTGTCGTTTCTCAGGGAGGAGAACTGGATCGTGTCGTCTGCAAATTGTAAATGATTGATGGAGATTCCCGAATTTCTAATACTAAAGCCTTCAATAATATCTAGTTTGATTCCTTGCGTGAACATTCTGGTAAGGCAAATGCACCACCAAGGTGAAAAGGAAGGGGGAAAGAGGGTCTCTTTGTCTAAGACCCCCTGGTTGCCCTGATCTTGTCTCTAGGTCTGCCAATGATAATGATGATTAATGAAGTAATTAGCCGAGGAAATACATCCCATTATCTACCCTCTCCATGTGTTGTCGAAACCTTTGGAAACTAAAATGTTGTCCAAGAACTCCAAGTCAACTGTATCAAATGCTTTCGTTATATCAAGCTTTATCACCACGCCTTTTTCCTTGGTTCTCAAATAGAGATCAATCAATTCATTAACAATCAATGAAGCATCAATAGTCTGCCGGTTGGCCACAAAACAATTGATTCTAGAAAATGCTATGAGGGAGAACTTTCTTAAGCCTTTTTCAAAGCACTCTTGCAATGACCTTATATAGGCATGTAGTGAGACTAATATATTTGTAATCTCCAGCAGTTTTAGCATCAGTTTTCTTGGGGATGAGGCAAATGTACGTCTCATTAAGATTGATGTTGATAATAGCCTTCTCAAAAAAGTCTTGGAACGCCCCTTTGATATTGGGTTTAAGGATGTTCCAATGCTTTTTAAAGAGTTCAGTAGTGTTACCATCCGGACAGGAGGACTTGTTGTTGCCCAACTCGGTTATTCCTCACCAAGTTTTGGGCTCGAAAAAGGGGGCTTCTAAAGCTTCAGCTTGTTTGGAGGATATAAGATCCCATTTGTCAATGGTAGGAAGAGTCAGATTACCACTCCTTTTATCGTATAGCTTTTGGTAAAAGTCAATAAATTTGGCTTCAATGTCACTGTCATTGACCAGACTGTTGCCATCCTTGGAGAGAATTTCCACCATGGTGTTTTTTCTCTTATGGTAAGACATGAGTCTGTAAGAATCTGCTATTCTCATCCCAATCCATAGTTCATTTCAGCTTACACCTTTGCTTCCATCTGATCTCTTCCTTGTAAACTGAAATGGCTCAAGGAGGGGATAAAAGGTTTATATTTACCCTCCGTTTACTATTCCTTAGAAATAAAAATACTCCATTCCTGACTTTACCTTGATACACGAGTAGCTTGGATTGAAGGGGATGCCTGTAGAAAGCTCATTTTGATTCTAAGAGTAGCTTGGATATATCCATGGTTTATTCCTTATTGCTATAATGATTTTCGTTATAATGATTTTATGTTGCATTTCATGCCTCATTGTATTTCAAGCACTAGCCTCTTTTCATTTCATCAATGAAAAGTTTTGTTTCCGTTCCACAAAAAAGAAAATATGATTTGGTCTGTTGATGTTTCACACTTTTTAATGAAAAGATTTGTTTCCTCCATAAAAAGAAAGATCTCTGTTAAGAATGCTCAACAGATACATGGATATTCTTCTATCATATGTGCTTCGTACGTTCTTCCATTTAAAGGATGCAAATTGTTGCAATTTTTTCCTTCCGTGAATGTTTATCTCTTTCTGGGTGCACTTGATAAAATAAATGGGTTAGTGATGATTCATTCTTTCCCAGGATTTGTGGATTACTTTTTTGTTGCTTCTTGAAGTGTTTTGTTTTATTTTCTTCTCTATTGTGGTTATTTATATTTAAAGTGTGTGTACATATACACACACGTACATACATACCTTGATAAGAAATATAGATACCTTCATTTCATAGAAATATGGAGGAACATTAAAACACTTCCACTGAAATCACTTCTTTTATTGTTTTAGATACATTTTTGGAGCTTCTAGAACCATATATTTTAAAGGACATGCTTGGATCGCTGCCTCCGGAGGTAAAAGATTAACAATGTAATGGTATTTTTCCATTAAGAGAACAAAAGTCAAATGATAGTATTTTTTGGTTTCTTTCAGATTATGCAAGCTTTGGTAGAGCATTATAGCCACAAAGGATGGTTGCAGCGTGTAGAACAGTGTGTGCTTCACATGGATATTTCTTCCTTAGATTTTAATCAGGTTTTTACCATCTAATCTTTTCATTTGTATCCATCCAACTTTCTTTTTATGTATTTTATCTAATTTTTACCACATACGCATGATCAAGTCACCAATTTGTGTGGTTACAAGAATTTGAAATAATAAATGATGTTACTAGCCATATGAATGATAACAAATACCAAAAAAGTACCCACCACAGACACGCGGAAAAATAAATGCGCAGCACTTGCCCAAGAGATGTTTAATGCATCTCTCAAACCTTTTTTCAGTCACCCAAGAGACAAAGTAACAGATGCACAAAAGCCCGTGGCTAATGCATACTACGACGGAACTCTAGGGTACCACCTATATTTAGATCAGAGCAGGTCATATTTCAGTCACTAACATGGATAATACCATTTGCAAATTGAACATAGGAGAGGTGGACTTAACTCCTCTTCTTGTCCTTATGATTTCTTTTATAATAAAAAACAATTTCATTGTTTATAAAATTACAAAAGAGAGGAGGAAAGATTCCTCAAGCCAAATGAAGAAAATGGGTTAACAGGAACAAGGTTTCTATAGTTTTCCTTCCTGGATCATCAATACACATCATGGTTATGGTAAGAAAATGGATTGGCAAAAGATCTTCCTGGCTAACTCTGCCGAACAATTTGAACTCACCTCTTGGCTGGACGTTTATCAATATTGCAAAGGTTGGACTCTTCTCGTTGGGCTGTTCTTTGGTACTACACCCTTGTATATCTTTCATGGTTTTCAATGAAGATTTTTTTTCTAATTTTTAAAATTTAAATGGAAATGAGCCACTTCATTGATATAATGAAATGAGACTAATGCTTAAAGTACAGGAGGATTATACAATGAGCTAAAAAGGCCTAAGGGTCAGGAGACGCACCTGGACATCTCAACTAGATTTACATCATCTTAGCGATTGTTCAATAGCACCAGTTAATAGCTGCAAGAAGTGTAACCGATTGCATTTCTCTCCATCTTCCCCTTGTACTATATGGGTCTCTTGAATGTTACTTTCAGTTTTTGCACCCACTCCAACGAATTGTTTGAGCTGTTAAAAATGTTACGAGGACTTGAAACATTTGGCATCTTATACAGGAGATTTGAAGTTATAATGAAGGCTTGGTTTATCAATTAAAGAAATATTGGAAAGGGTGAAAAAGTAGGGTTGCTAGAGCTATGGGATCTCCTTTATTAAAACCCACTGGTTCTTTGTACTTATATTAGTCTCATTTCATTATTTCAATGAAGAAACTTGTTTTCGTTTAAAAAAAAAAAAATTATAATTATACCTTGTACTTCTTTTCTTCTACAGGTTGTTAGGTTATGCCGGGATCATGGATTGTATAGTGCATTGGTATATCTTTTCAACAAAGGATTAGATGATTTTAGGACACCTTTAGAGGAGCTGTTGGCAGTGCTACGAACCAGTAAGAGCAAACGTGCTTCCTCCCTTGGGTATGATACATTGGTTACATCTTTTTATTTAATTATTATATTGTATGTGTTTATAACTTTTCTTATTCATACCAATTTTCTGTTGTGAGTGTCATTATCTCCCTGTGCTGTATCCAAGGTCAGGTGTTTATTGCTAAACCATGATGACAACGGCTACAAGAAATTTAGTTATATCAATACTTTAACAATCAATACTCTCCCACACTTGTGAACTTGGAAAAGGCCCAGAAAATGGAAGTCAATATCTATTGTGGACTATACTTCCTTAAAGCATCCTTTATATCAAACTAGCATTGATTGATTGTTTGGTTGTTGCTAAGAACTTCAATGGTGGCTATAAAACTTCTCAACCTCTTTTTATCTTCACCTTAGTAGAGGATGTTTATTTAAACCCCCATCAGTTCCAAGCTTTGCAATTGTTGCTCAGTGGCCCTTTCAGTATGATATCTTCTCAACTCATAGCACATATTCAGGGAGGTGAGATTCTCTAGAGAATTTTTGGTTGAGGGGAGTTTCACATAGCTTGGAGAAGCATTCTTGGAGCCATCGGAGAGAGTTCTCAAAGAAGGTGAGGGGGAGCTCTATCTTTGTTGGATTCAATGATACAAAAATAGGTTTCGGTTTTGCTAGTCCTTATTAGTGGTGAAGCTCTTTCTTCTTTCTCTCAATAAAAAAAAAAAAAAAAGGGCTTGGGCAATGGATGGTGTTCAATTCCATGGGTATGTGGGTTCGTCGTGTGGTTCAAGGGAGAGGACGAAGGTGGGGTGGTGATAGAGAGGGGGGAGAAAGTGATATTTGTACATTTTAATCAGAATTATGGTTTGAGCGGAGTGAACACATTTCACATTTTTTAGGATAAAAGTAAATCTTGGTTGATCAATGATCAAGGAATTCCAACTAGATTCTACCGTGAAATTGGAGAACTCATCTTGGGATTTTATTCCTCTCTTTATCCCAAATGTGACGGAAATAGATCAATACCATACAACCTTGAATGGCTAAGAAGAGTGACAAGAAACCAGAATAGTCAGCTTGTGGCAAGGTTCACCCCAACAGAAATCAGAAAGGCAGTTAAAGAGTTGGGAAAAAAACAAGACCCTTGGCCCAGATGGCTTTACCCCTGAATTCATTCTCAAATTTTGGGATCAACTAAAGGATAACTTCTCAAAGCTGTTTGATGAATTTTATAGCAACGGGAAGTTAAACTCGTCTGTTAAAGAGAATTTCATATGCCTAATTCAAAAGGAGGATGCAGTGTTGGTAAACGACTTCAGACCTATTAGCCTAACCACTCTTGTGTATAAAATAGTAGCAAAAGTGCTTGCCGAAAGACTTAAAGGGATCATGCCAAGCATAATAGCTCAACTCAAAGTGCATTCATTGAGGGGAGACAAATTCTTGATCCCATCCTCATAGCCAATGAAGCTATGGAAGACTATAGATCTAAAAAGAAAAAATGGGTGGATCCTAAAGCTTGACTTAGAAAAAGCATTTGCTAGAGTGGACTGAGAATTCCTTGAGAAGGTGCTTCATGGAAAAAATTTCGATCTTAAATGGATTTCTTGGATGATGGGATGTATCTCCAATCCAAAATTCTCCATTTTCATAAATGGAAGACCAAGAGGAAGAATTATAGCAACTAGAGGAATTAGGCAAGGGATCCTCTTTCTCCTTTCTTATTCCTTTTAGTAAGTGAAGTGCTTAGTGCTTTAATTACAAGACTGCATGAGAAAAGGAAATATAAAGGCTTTATGGTTGGAAAAGAAAAAATTCATGTCTCCATCCTACAATTTGCGGATGACACTTTAATTTTTTTTGCAAACATGGAGATGAAATGTTAGATGATCTTCGGAAAACTCTGGATTTTTTTGAATGGTGCTCCGGGCAAAAGATCAATTGGGAGAAATCAACCCTTTGTGGATAAATGTTGAAAATGACGAGCTGTTTTCAGTGGCTGCTAGATTAAATTGTAAAGTTAAACATCTCCCTTTTATGTACCTTGGCCTACCCTTGGGAGGGTACCCAAAGAAGATAGATTTTTGGCAGTCGTTTATTGATAAAATACAAGGCAAGTTGGACAAATGGAGAAGATACAACCTTTCTCGTAGAGGAAGAGCAACCCTTTGTAAGTCAGTACTTTCAAATCTTCCTACTTACTATATGTCTGTCTTCCTTTTTGATGCCAGGAAAGGTGCTATCTAAGTTGGAGAAAATGATGAAGAACTTCTTTTGGGAAGGTCATAAAGGAGGAAAGATTAATCACTTAGCCAAATGGGAGTTGATTTCTAAGGCCCAAAAGGATGGAGGGCTTGGTTTGGGAGAATTAAAAGAAAGGAATCTGGTGCTTCTAGCCAAATGGAGCTGGCGCTTTATGAATGAGGATTCCTCTCTTTGGTGTAAAGTTGTCAAGAGTATCCATGGTAGGAGATTGTTTAGTTGGCACACTTCGGGCAAGGTAAGCTGTAGTCTTCGAAGCCCATGGATCAATATCTCAATGTCGTGGCTGAAAATGGAGGCTTTAGCGGTGTTCAAACTCGGTGTGGCAGTCGAATAGCTTTTTGGTTGGATTCTTGGGTTGACAACATCCCTCTACAAATCAGATTCCCAAGCTTATTTCAAATAGCACACAACCCCAATGGTTTGGTCTTGGACCATTAGGATAGTACAACTTCCTTTTGGTCCATCTCCTTTAGAAGACTCTTGAAAGATGAGGATATTTTAGAATTTCAAGGCTTGTTAAGCATCATAGCCACACAAAAAGTGAAAGAATGGATTGATAAACGGTCATGGTCCTTGGAAGCAAATGGCATTGAGTTATTATTTAAAAAGATTAAAAGATTAATGCTAGTGTTGTACCAGCTCACTTCTCCATCTATTAGGAAGTGAAACGTAATTTCTTTTATTTGTTGAAGATATAGATTTTAAGTTCCTTATCCCTCTTTCATTTTCTCATCTGTGATGGTTTGAGAAATTCTAAGTTGAAATGATGCTTTGCCCCATTAGATACCCTTAAATGTGTGAGCAAACATGTATGGTTTATTTTGTGGATAGGCAAGAAAGTGGTTCTCCTCCCTCTAAGTAAGTTCTCTCTCTGCCCCCCCCTTTCTCCGCCTCCTTCCTTCCTTCTTTCCCCCTCTCTCCGACCACTTTCTGGTGTCTCTCTTTTCCTCTGCCTTCACTTTCCTCCTCTGGTGATTGTAACAATGGAACTAAAAAGATGTTGCATCCTCGATCACTCCTTTTGTTTGTGGTAAGCAGTCAACGGTTTCTGGGTGGAAGACTTGGAAAGAGGTCCGCTCGTTTTCCTATCTACAGCCTCATCCCTCTGGCTCCAAGATAGCTTTTATAGACTCTTGAATGGTCAAACATTCAAATTTTTCTTACTAAAGGAAAGAGTAGATCAGAGTTTCATCCGTCTAGCTAAATTTCGTGCCAAAGATAGGTGGTTTGTAGAATGTGCGGTTTGGCCTGCAACAGGGGGAAGGAAGAACATCCATATTCCGTATGGTGACGACAAATCTGGTTGGCAAGATTTTAAAGACATGGTTAGTGTTTGCATCCACAACTTCATGGAGCCCCTTGTTCAAAAGATAAAAAATTTCAAAGAAGCTTCCAATAGAGCTTGTTCATCTCAACAAAGCTTGGATAGTGCCTTCATCTCAAGGGCTTCATGAAAGAAGCTTCTCAGAAGTGGTAAAAGGGAAAAAGAGTTTTACTTATCCAGATACAAAGGCTCCTATGAAAAATGTTGAAATTCAGCTGAAGTCCCCTGTTTCAGTCTTGGCAAAACAGAGCAAGAACTCATTTTGGATTTAGAAGAATTATGATGTTTCCAGAGAAGATTTTAATAGTTTATAGATCATTTCGAGACTTTTTGTGTTCAATGAATGGAAGGAAATAGCAAAATAATTAAGTAAGGCCGTTAGCTCCAATGTCATTATCAATCCCCTATTTACAGATAAAACTCTAATCAAGGTCAGTCAAGGAGATTTGAACGATCTGGTTACAATTCAGGGCAAATGGCAATTATTCGGTTCCTATAACTTGCTATTCGAAAAATGGAATTCAATAAGTCATGGCAGACCCTCAGTGATGAAAGGATTTGGGGGCTGGTTATCGATTAAGAATCTTCCACTAGATTATTGGTGGATGACCCTTAGTGATGAAAGGATTTGGGGGCTGGTTATCGATTAAGAATCTTCCACTAGATTATTGGTGTAGAAACACTTTTGAAGCAATAGGGGCTTATTTTGGTGGTCTTGAATCCATTAGCAGCAAAAATTCTCAATCTTACCAATTGCTTGGAAGCTGAATTCAAGTCAAAAGAAATCTTAGTGGCTTCATGCCAGCAACCATTGAAATTAAAGATGAAAGTCGTGGCAATTTCTACTTAAATTTTGGTGACATCGAGTGCCTTGATGCGCCTATCAAGTCTCTTGGTAGTTTATTCATTAAGGATTTCTCCAATCCAATAGACTTAGATCGTTTGAATCAAGTTATGAAGGTTGAAGGGTCAATTTTCAAATTGCTGATTCAAATTGGTCCTTCCTTGTATCTTCTCAGTCCAAACCGAGTTTCTCAAGAAACCCATATCCGTTTCCAAAGAAGACTACCTCGAAGCCACAAAACTTGAAGGGGGGCTTGAACACTGCTAAGGAATGTGAAAAGTCACCTTTTATGCAAAGAAACATTGATAAATCAGATACATAAACGTTGGTTTTCGTGGAAGAAGCTGAGCAGTCACCAGAATGTGGAGAGCTCTCTGTGAAAGAAGTCGAAAAGACCCAGTCACTTGATGTAGAAGTTGAAAAGGCGCTTCGAGTAGCCCCCTATCCATTCCAAACTCTTCGGGAGAATCCGATGCTAGGGCCATCCCACAAGTTTTAATTTCTGCAATAGGCCCTATTTCCGCCATAAAGAAGAGAGAGATTTTGGGAGGAAGCTCATCCGACAAGTTTCCTTTGAAAGTTGAAAAGCCTCTCTCACAAAAGAAAGAAAGGTCAATGGCCAACTTATGCGGGATGTCTAATGAATTCTCAAGTCTTAGTGACGTGGCAAAAAATAATCCTGACCCTCTGCAGCCAAAAACAATTGACCTACGTAAAAAAGAAATCCATGCGTCATTTGAGCCCATATCACTCTTCCCCAGCCCTTCCATGAGCAAGTCTACTTCCCCTGTTTCATCAGAACAGTTGGCTCCTCTGCCCTTGGTCTCTTCGGTGCCCAACACAAGCAGTTCCTCATCCTCTCTTGTGCCTTCCTCATCAAATATCTCTTCCTCCTTCAAGGTCGTGCCTAGACCTAGCTGGCTAGTGGTTAAACGACATTCCAAAGCAAGACATTCCTCATATCTTTTTAAATCCTTCCCAAAGCATTTCATCAGAAGAAAGCACTTGAAGGACTCTTTTAAGAATTCTTGCCTCGATCAAAATCCGGATCTGTTGGAAGTTAGATGCACATTTTCTCGAGGACTTCTCCAAGACAACATGTCAGCTTCCCTATCCTCCCACCCTCCTCTATTTAAACACTATGTTTTTTCCTTGCCTAACTCGGAGTTAAATTTCCTGAGAAAGGGCGAAGCTCTCATTGATTCCCCTTTTAGTGTGAGTAGTGAAGAACTTGATTGTTCCAACAAAGGTGAAGAGTCAGAGGATTTGAGGAAGGAAGCACCTTTAATAACCAACCTAAATACCCTGTTTTAGATAGAGGATGAAAATCCTTTAGGTGAAATAGATCCCGACATCACTTCTCCAACCCTTCTGTTTGATCTACCAGCCCATTTGAAGTCCATAGTCACTGATTGCAGACTTGTCTTGGATTGCTAGCTGACTGCTCGGGCAACTTTTAAAGAAGCATAATCCATTAGTAGTTTAGTTCCAAGAATAAGAAAAAAAGAGTTTCGAAGCAAGCTTCATCAAATCCCTTTGGAGCTCCAAAGAGAGAGGTTGGGATTTTGTTGAATCATATGGCACTTCTGGTGGCTTACTGACAATGTGGGATATGAGTTTGATATCTGTGGTAGAAACTTCGAAAGGTGGGTATTCTTTATCAATTAAATGCACCACAGTTTGTAGTAAGACTTGTTGGATCACTAATGTTTATGGGCTAAATGACTACAAGGAAAGGAAATTTGTTTGGCCAGAACTCCTTTCCCTTTCAGACTATTGTGTGGAAGCTTGGTGCATTGGTGGTGACATCAATATTACAAGATGGGCCCACGAGAGATTCCCTGTTGGCAGAAGCACCAAAGGTATGAGGGAATTTAATGATTTTATAGACCAAGCCAAACTTCCGGAGGTCCCTTTGTGTAATGGCAAATTTACTTCGTCTCGAGAAGGTGTTTCAGTTTCAAGATCTCTATTAGACCGTTTTTTCATCTCTAAAGCTTGGGATGAGGAGTTTGAAAGCTCTAGAGTCAATAGACAAGTCCGTACTTTCTTCAATCACTATCTAATCTTACTAGAAGCTGGTTCATTCAGCTGGGGCCCCTTCCCTTTTAGATTCTGCAACAGCCGGTTGCCCAACAAGGATTGTGTCAAAATCATCGAGACAACTTGATCGAGTTGTGCTATTGATGGCTGGGCCGGCTTTGCCCTTAATCAAAAATTGAGAAAAGTAAAATCAATAGTCAAGGTTTGGCACTCCAAATTTCAAGAAGATCAAAGAAGGAAAGAAGAAGGGTTGTTAAAAGAAATCGAAAAATGGGATGCTCTTGCTGAAAGTTCTACTCTCTCTAACAGTGAAAATGTTATTCGATCCTTTCTGAAAGCTTAATTAATGTCACTCTATAGGCTGGAGGAAGTTAATCTAATTCAGAAAAGTAAGTTGAACTGGCTCAAATTGGGAGATGAAAATACGAGCTTCTTTCATAGATTTTTAGCAGCAAAGAAGAGAAGAAACTTCATCACTTAACTAGTAGATGATCAAGGGGTGCCAACTAAATCTTTTAAAGAAATTGAAAGCCTAATCTTGAATTTTTATGGTAGCATCTTTCTTAAATGCCCGGGGAGAAGGCACATTCCCTTGAATTTAGATTGGCCTTGTATCAATTCTAACCAGATGTTACAAGCTAAGTTCTCAGACTCAGAAATCAGATCAGTCATCAAAGACCTTGGGAAATGTAAAGCCCCTGGCCCAGACGGTTTCACCATTGAGTTTTTGTTGAAATTTTGGAACCTGGTTAAGTCAAGTTTCCACTCCACTTTTGAGGAATTGTACAAGAATGGAAGGCTTAATGCTTATATAAAAGAAAACATCTCTTTAATTCAAAAGAAGGAGGTAGCAGTTGCGGTCAAAGATTTTCAAGCCAATCAGTTTAACTATTGTGACTTATAAGGTCATTGCAAAGGTGGTGGTCGAGAGACTAAAATTGGTGATGCCAAATATCATTGCTCCTTCCCAAAGTGCATTCATTGAAGGAAGGCAGATTTTGGATCCTATTCTTATAGCTAATGAAGCGGTGGAAGAGTATCGAGCTAAAAAGAAGAAGGGGTGGATTCTCAAGCTAGACATGGAGAAGGCTTTTGACCGTGTTGACTGGGATTTCTTAGAAAAAGTGTTGAGAAACATGAATTTCAGTTAGAAATGGATAGAGTGGATTATGGGGTGTGTAAAAAATCTAATGTTTTCAGTCTTCTCAATGTTATACCAAGGGGAAGAGTGTCTGCTACAAGAGAAATAAGGCAAGGTGATCCTCTCTCACCTTTTCTTTTCCTTCTGGTTAGTGAAGTGTTGAGCGCCTTGGTGAACAAGCTCATTCAATCCGGTCTTGTTGAAGGCTTCTTGGTTGGAAAAGAAAAGGTTCATGTTTCCGTTCTTCAGTTCGCGGATGACACACTATTTTGCAAGCATGACAGCACCATGCTTGCTAAACTCAAGCAAACAGTAGAGTTTTTTGAATGGTGCTCGGGTCAGAAAGTGAATTGGGAAAAATCAGCCCTTTATGGTATCAATGTGGATGAAAACGAGTTGCTAATCACAGTTGCATCACTGAATTGCAAGGCTAACCACCTTCCTTTTTTCTACCTAGGTTTGCCTTTAGGTGGGTATCCGAGAAAATTGTCCTTTTAGCAACCGTGTTAGATAAATTTCAAGCTAAACTGGATAAATGGAAAAGATTCAACCTCTCAAGAGGAGGTAGAGTTACTTTATGCAATTCAGTCCTTTCAAATCTCCCAATTCATTACGTCAATCTTTCTTATGCCTGAAGGAGTTATTTCAAAAATGGAGAGGATACTAAGGAACTTCTTTTGGGTGGGCCATAATGGTAGCAAGTTAAATCACTTGGTGAAGTGGGCTTCGGTGCAAAAACCTTTAGCTGATGGAGGCCTCGGTCTGGGTGGCTTCAAGGTAAAGAACTTAGCTCTCCTAGCTAAATGGGGGTGGAGATATTTTGATGAGGAGGACTCCTTCTAGGGTAAGGTAATTAGAAGCATTCATGGTAAAGATTCTTTTAATTGGCACACGGCAGGTAAAGGTGGTAAGAGTTTGAGAAGCCCTTGGGTTAGTATCTCGAAATCTTGGCTAAAAGTTAAGTCACTGACCATGTTCAAGTTAGGAAATGGCAGCTGGATCGCATTTTGGCTATACCCTTGGGAAGGAGTGACCCCCTTTAATATTTTGTTTTCAAGTCTTTTCAGAATCACCATTTTTCCAAAAGGATCCGTAGCTGACCATTGGGACAGCCTTTTGGCCTCATGGTCAATCTCATTTCGCCGATTACTTAAAGATGATGAGGCGCTTGAATTTCAAGAGTTGCAGCAAGGAGAATCTCAGATGCGTTTGACAAAAGGGTGTGGTCTATATCAGCCATGGGCAATTTCACGGTCAACTCTCTCAAAAATCACCTTTCCCCTTCCTCCCCTTTGGATAAATCTCTCTTTTCGGCCCTTTGGAAGACGAATAGCCCTCGAAGGGTTAGCATCCTCATTTGGATAATGCTCTTTGGCTAGCTGAATGTTGCCTCTGTTTTACAAAGCAAATTGCTCTCTAATTACCTCTCCCCTTCTATATGCCCATTATGCCTTCATTTTGACAAACGTCCTCTCCACCTTTTCTTTTTGTGCTCATACTCAGCTTGGTGCTGGGAGAATTTACTGTCCATCTTCAATCTATCATGGGTAATGAGCAACGACTTCCGGGGAAATGTGCAGCAACTTTTAGTTGGAACAAGCTTTAAGAACTCCATCCGTTTACTTTGGCTTAATGCGGTTAAAGCTCTATTGGCAAATTTATGGTTTGAGAGAAACCAGAGGGTGTTTAATGATAAATCTCTTGGGTGCCAAGATCGCCTTGAATCTGCTCGTCGTCTTGCTTCTTCTTGGTGCACCCTCTCCAAACACTTTAATAGCTACAGTATTATGGATTTCAACATCAACTGGAGAGCTTTTATCTCCCCTCCTATTGGCGGATCTTAGCTTCATCAGTTGTTGTTTTCTCTTGTTTTTTCAGCTTTGTTTTTTCTTTCGTTCCATTTTCTTTATAGTTCCCTGTCTTTCCGGCCACTGTTTGGGCCTTGTTATGCTGTTTGTTTTATGTTTGACTTCTTCCCAACATTAGTCATGGTTCTCTATTCTTGGAAATGATGAGGGCGCTAAGGGGGGGTGTCAACCTAGTTGAGATGTCTGGGTGCGCTAGCTGATCCTTAAGTCTATGCTTTTTGCTCATTGTATAATCCTCTTGTACTTTGGGCTTTAGCTCACAATTATTTTAATATAAAGAATCATTTCCTTTTCAAAAAAAAGGAAGCAAATGGCACTTTCACCGTCAAATCACTTGTCACCCATCTTTCAACAGCTTCTCCAATCGATCAACCTTTAAGAAAGGCGTTATGGAAATCTAAAAGCCCTCAGCGAGTCAACATTGTCATATGGATAATGTTATTTGGATCTCTTAACTGTTCAATGTTTTGCAATAGAAGCTGTCCTCCCATTATTTATCTTCAAATAGATGTGCACTGTGTAAAGGAAATTGGGAAGACCTTCAGCACCTTCTTTTTGATTGCTGCTATGCTCAAAATTTCTGGTTTTCGTTACTCAAATTGTTCGATATCAGCTGGGTTTTTGGTAAAATTTTCGGAGACAACGTCTTGCAGATTTTGGTGGGATTGAAACTCAAGGAAAAACAGCAAATCCTGTGGAATAATGCAGTAAAGGCAGTGCTGGCAGATTTATGGTTTGAAAGAAACCAAAGAGTTTTCCATGACAAGGAAACTCCTTGGTTTTTCAGATTTGAGGCAGCCCGTTTGAATGCATCCATGTGGAGCTCACTCTCCAAGGCTTTTGCGGACTATTCCAGCCAAGAAATTAGCTTAAACTGGCGCGCCTTCCTCTCCCAGAGTTCTAGTGTTGCTGTCTCAAATGGTTGCTCTAGGAATCAGAGCTGGTTGCTCCTATACTCGGAGGACAGTAGCTTCTTCTTTTAGTATTGTATTTTGGAATACCCTGTGTAATTGTCTTAAGTCTTTGTATTAGTTTTGCGACTTGTTTAAGATCTTATTTGTTTGGGCTGTATTGTACTGAATTAAATTGATCAAGTCCACATTCTTTTATTCTTGGAGATGATAATGATGCTAAGGGGGTGTCAGCCTAGTTGGGATGCCCAGGTGTACCTGTTGATCCTAAGTTTTAGTTCTATTTTGCTATATCTCTTGTACATTGAGCATTAGTCTCTTTTCATTATCTTAATGAATATAGTGGCTCGTTTCATTTTCAAGAAAGAAAAAAAAAAGTAAATCTTGGTTGGAGCGTTTTGGCATTGGTAAGCTCTAGGCTTCTTATTGGTGCTCTCTTTTTCATTTATTTGAGTCTTATTCTCTTTGTGATGTATGTATTAATTGGAATGTTTTTATTCACTCCTGTTTTTCTTTTCTTTTGCATTTTTCCTTTCTAAGAGTTCGCATGTTGAGCATTTCACCCCGTTCATTAATAAATGAAATGTTTGTTTCTTATTCAAGAAAAATTGTTCATTTATGAAGGAGCGTGGGTGTTATGCTTGGTGTATGTTTACTCGATGATGATTTTGTTCAAATCTTTGTGTATTGTTTCCTTTTCTCCAAAAAAACCTAATTTATGCATATTGATTGAAGTACAATTATTTTTCCTCTACAGGTATAAGACACTTGTTTATTTGAAGTATTGTTTTTCAGGACTTGCTTTTCCACCAGGTATTATTGAAGTTGTTGTAGGTTTGTTATTTCATGTACCCCAATGCACCCCAAAATTATGATATTTTATGCAATCCGTTTCTGTATAATTAATGATTTGAAAATCTGTTTTTGCTACACTACATTCATTCTTTTATTTGACCTGCACAAGTATATTTGAACTGATGAGAAGCATTAAGCTTTCTCTGTTTTCAGGCCAAGGAACTCTTGCTCATTCACGCGTGCAATCTCTTAGAGATGAACTGCTACAGTTTTTGTTGGAGAATTCTGATCCAGTGGATACAAGATCAATTTCAAATAAATCATCTGAAGTTGGATATTTAAATTTGTATCATCTCTTAGAGTTAGATACTGGAGCCACTTTAGATGTTTTGAGATGTGCTTTTGTTGAAGACGAAGTCCTCAAGACCAATTCTTCTCCAGATGGTTCAGTTGATGCACGTATGCAGCTACGAGAAGAAAAGAACTCAATTTCTGGAAGAAAGAACTTTCTAATTCAAAATGTAGTGGATGGTCTTATTCATGTTCTCGATAAGGCTATCTGTGAAACAGATGGGTCCCAAGCTGGCGATAATATCACATTGGTTAACAACTGGCCTTCAAAGAAGGACTTAATTCATTTGTTCGACTTTGTTGCCACTTACGTTGCGTGTGGAAAGGCTACTGCCTCTAAAGATGTGGTTGGTCAGATTTTGGAACACCTGATATCCAAAAGCGATATTGCAGAAACGACGTCTGATTGTCTGCCTCATGTTACTGCAAATAGTGTACATTCAAGAAAAAGGGAAAAACAAGTACTTTCCCTATTAGAGGTGGTTCCAGAGACCCACTGGAATCCGTCTTCTGTGTTGAGGATGTGTGAGAAAGCACAATTTTTCCAGGTACTTTTGCCATATTCTTCTCTTTTCCAGTCATAGGAATCCGATTTCATTGAAGTAATGAGATATGCAAAAAGTGACCGAAGAACTTTTACTTTCAACCTAGATTGGAATCCCTTTTTTGTATTCCTCTCCCTAGGCATGGAGCGTCTGGTCTTCATGCTTTTTAGGTTGTTATTTTAATTGATGTTAGCTATATCTATCCTATAAAAAAAGGTTCAAAGGAGTAATGAAAAGATTATTGTTTTTGCATATGAGCAAGATGATTACAAAAAGAATTAGATTTGAGACAAGACGGTGAAGCATGAAAGGATATTGCAAGGCAAAGCTGGTTGAGACTTCTAGGTTTATAGTTTCCATATTCATTTACATGACTTGTTCTTTTTTATGCTTTTCAGTTTGTGGGTATAATACTATTCTGTTTGGTCGTACTCTGACATCTTTCATGTTATAGGTTTGTGGCCTAATTCATAGCATCAGACGTCAGTATTCATCAGCTTTGGATGGCTACATGAAAGATTTAGACGAACCCATTCATGCCTTTGTCTTTATCAACAGAGCATTACTGGAGCTCAGCAATTCTGAACGAACTGAATTTCGGGCAGTGGTCATTTCTCAAATTCCAGAGCTTTTTAACTTAAACAGGTTACACAGTTATCTTCTATGAAGTTACCCTGTATCCTCATCATACTTAGCAGGTTTATCTGGAATGCTTCGATCTTTAAAATGTTGAATTTTTGGAAAATTGCTAGAACTAACCTAAAAACTTATAACTTAACGCTTGGTTCTCTTTTTCCAGCCAAGAGTGGTCTAGCAGCTTAGATTCTTGTTTTTGTTTTTCACTTGCTTTGTATTAAGTTCTTTGAAGGGTGTTTTCAACACCTCTTTTGCTTCTTGGTCGATTTGTAAGAGTTACTCTTATCATTGATATTTGAGTTAGTTTTGTTTGGATATGATGAGGGGCTAAGGGGGTGTCAACCTAGTTGAGATGTCCGGGTACGCCTCCTGATCCTTTGTTATGTATCACTTTGTTTCAAGTACACATCTCTTGTACTTTCTTTTTATTCATTAATAAGAAGTCTTGTTTCCTTTTCCAAAAAAAAAAACTTATAACTTTATAAAAGAGGACCTACTTTCTTAGAAGTATTCTTTTTGGGATATTTTTGAGGAGTGAAATAATATGTTTACCTTTAGACTACAAAAGCGTTGAATACCATAAATTTGATCATACCTCTCTTGATTTATCTCTGTTTCAGCTAAATGACCTCTCGTTTTTATACATTATTTTGTGTCTTTCCAACCATGATTATGAACTGAACAAGAAATTAAAGGATCTTTGACTTTTAATATCCGAAAATCAAAATGATCTAATTTTAAACTTTGTGAGGCTACTTAAAAGTCAAGATGAAATATTTTCCTCTAAAGACATCTATATAGATTTATTGTGACAATAAAGTTGTCATTTGTATAGCTCATTATCCAGTTTTACTTGATAGAACTTATCTTCTTACATCACAACAAATTGCTGCTGATATACTGACAGAAAGATTTCCCAAGAAACAGTTTGATAGATGGATTGACAAGTTGGCTATGGAAGATACTTTCAAACCAACTTGAGGGGGAATGCTAGAATTTTTATTGTTTATGAATGTTTGTGTAAATATTAATGGTCAAATGTTTTTTCTTTATTGTTTTAATTCTTTTCCACATTTGTAATAGGTTTTTCTCCGATATAAGAAGAGCTAAATTACAGATATTATTCATATCAATACATTTTTACCCTCTCAAAATTAAGGGGAAAAAATCAGTCTTTTATTTCCATAAGTGTACTATTTCAGTCGGTCATTTCTTTCAATTTCCTCTCTCAAACATATCTGATTCTTTGCAGAGAGGCAACATTCTTCTTGGTCATCGATCATTTCAACAATGAGGTTTCAGACATCCTCTCGCAGCTTCATAATCATCCAAGAAGTCTATTTCTGTACTTGAAAACTCTCATTGAGGTTCACCTATCTGGAAGCCTGGACTTTTCTTGCTTAAAGAAAGATGGTAATTTTGGGGTCAACTATTCAACTAAAGGACTGGATGATTACTTGCAAAAGCTCTCCGATTTCCCTAAATATCTGTCTAACAATCCTGTTGATGTGACTGATGATATAATTGAGCTTTATGTGAAGGTATGCATTTACTTTGTTCAAGCGCAAAATCGATAGTTGCATATTTAAACTTGTTCTTTCACTCAATTGATAGTGGTCGTCATTGGATGCTGTCCTATGCGATATATTAGGTATTATTGATTGTAATTCATTTTTTTTCATTATTAGGTATTATTTATTGTAATTCTATTTTTTCATAAGACAGTATTTTTTATTGTACTGCTGGAAAGTACAAGAATATAGGAGAAAAGACCAAGGGAGTTTCCCAGAAAGCCTATACACCTTGTATCAACTGAATGGAGCTATAATTACAAAAGGAAGTAGAGAGAATACACCAATGGGAGATAAAAAATTGAATTTCCCTCGCATCGTTTAGAATCTCTTCCTCTTAATTTCTCCCAAAGAGTTGCAAGCATGAAAACTTTTCTTATGTAAGTTGTCAGTTTGCTCATCATAAATAGACAAAAGATGTGTGAGGTAGGCAAAAAATCTTTACCAATGAAATATGATCATAACAAACGACAACCCATTTCTAACCAACGCAAGTCCTCTTGCTTGGTGGATGGAAATTGCCAAAATCGCCAAGAGGTCTATTCATTCTTTAGTTTACCTTACGCCTGTCTACATCTTAGATTTCATCCTATCTCAAATTCATCATTCCCACAATCACTTACCATTGTAAAAAGGTCTGATGAACAAGTCCTTTAAAAGCTGCTGGCTTGTTATCCTATCAACTTACCTTGCAGTGTTTTGTTACCTTTACCCACCTTTAACTTAACGGCCTCCTTGATTAAGCTGCGGTGGTTTCCATAAAACCACATAGGCTTTTACCATACTAGTTTTTTGTTCTTCTAGGCTTCAACAACATAACGCTCGGGAAAGAACTTGTTAGTATATTGATTTTTCTTTGGATTGTAATGAATTTCTTGAACATAGAGAGCTTGATCCTTAATTGTTGTGCGATTTGTAGCTACTTTGTCAGTATGAACGTGAATCAGTTCTCAAGTTTTTGGAGACTTTTGATAGCTACCATGTGGAGCATTGTTTGCGCCTCTGCCAACAATATGAGGTTATTGATGCTGCAGCATTCTTGTTGGAGAGGGTTGGTGATGTTGGTAGTGCTCTTTTCTTAACACTTTCTAGCCTTGACAAAAAATTTCATGACCTAGAGGCTGCGGTGGGAGGTATTGTTACAAATGGTGCTTCAAGTGGTTCTAATGATTCACAACATTTCAGCTCTGTTTTGAAATTGCAAGAGGTTTGTTGGTTGAACTTCTGAAATGTGAATGAAATTTCTACATGTTTTCATGTATAAGCTTTGCTGCCGGGAACTCATGTTTTCTCCAATCATTCTTGTGCAGGTGAAAGCTGTAGAGGTTTTGTTGCATGCTTGTATTGGACTGTGCCAGCGAAATACTCCCCGTTTGAACTCCGAGGAGTCTGAGACACTTTGGTTCAAATTACTTGACTCGTGAGTTCTTTACCTTCTGGCTGGGTTTTTCTTTTGTATAAGAAACATTTTTTAAAAAATGAAAAATAAGAAACACGTCTAAGTTGAAATTACAAAATGATCAAGAGTTTTTTTACTGCAGTTGTAAAGTTCTTTTCCTCACGTTTTCTGAATTGTGTATTAGTTTTATTTTGATTGCTAGTTTGGTCTTCTTTTGCTTACTTGTTGATTTTTTGCTTTTTCACTCCTTTTGGAGTTTGTAACCTTGAAACCTTGAGCAATAATCTCATTTCATTTTCTCAATGAGAAGTTTCATATATTGTTAAAAAAATATGAGAGAGAAAAACTCAATTAAGAGGAAATTTAAAAAAAAAATAGTTTTGTTGGATTATGAGGAAGGCGTGCTATAGTTTTGTTTTGTTTTTGTTTTTTTTGGGAAAAGGAAACAAAAAACTTTTCATTGATATAATGAAAAGAGTCTAATGCTCATATTACAAGGAGATATAATAATGCAAAAAGACGAGATAAAGGGATCGGCAGGTGCATCTGACCATCTCAACCTAGTTGACACCACCCTAGCACCCTCATCATATCCCAAAAGATACAAAATGGAGATGGTGGGCCATAGTTTCTAAGTAGAAAACTTGCCCCATATGAGAGCTAAAAAGGATCATGGATTGAAGAAGTTACCTAAACTTTTTCTCTATCCTTGAAGACGTGAGGTATTCCAATTAGACCATAATAAAGCTCCAATAAAATTGAGTCATAGAGTTTTCTTCTATTGAAAGGATGACCAACCAAATACTGTCACAACATGCAAAACCTCTAGTAGATATGCCAGCAAAAAGTTGGGGAACTGTTAGGATCCCTCCTAACAAGAACACTCAACAACACAAAGAACAAACAAACAGACTAAAAGATAGAATGATATTGCAATATCCAGAAGAAATAACAATATACCATAGCCTTTTAGTAGTAGAGATTTCAAAAGTGTGACGGACAACGAAATTTCGTTGAAATAAGCGGGAGACTATACGTTTCCGAGAAGCACATACACAAAGGGAATTTGGACGACCAAAGTGGCTTTTGAACAAGACTCACCGACTTAGGAGCAGTCCAATCGGTCCTCCAACTTCGGTTCACGACTGGTGCTCCTTTCTCAAATCAAAACAACTCTAAACGTTAAGGAAGCCCACGAAGCAGAAAGACCACCTGAGCGAACCGACTCCCGCACCCATAGTCTAGTCAGGTTAGATTACACTTTCTTAAGAGGAAGAGCACTGGAAAGTCAACATCAACCTCCCAAATTTCCCAATTAGGAAACAACTACCAAATTCTTCATACCCTTCCTCTCAACCCATCTTCTCTATTTATACTAAAAGCCTAACAACTTACTAACTAATACCGAAGTGCCCTATTGTAATAACAATCCTAATATTTATTAATAATTCTACTATTTCCATAACTAGGGGTCTTACAATACTCCGCCCTTCAAAGACACCTTGTCCTCAAGGTGGGAAATAAGACTCTCTCTTTTTAATTGAAACAAAAAGGGATTTTCAAAAATAGAAAAATAAGGGAAACTATTTATAAAATAGCAAAATCTAATCTTCTTTTATAGAGGCTGATAGAAGTCTATCAGTATCTATTAATAATAGAAACTGATAGAAGTCTATCATTGATACTATGTGATAGACACTGATAGAAGTCTATCAATGTCTATTGGTTTTTTTTTTTTTTTTTGCTATTTTTGTAAATAGTTTGACATTTTTTCTATTTGTGAAAATTTCCCAAATAAAAATACTAAATTCAGACCACCAGCCTCCTGGGAAGAAATGTCTTCTCTTCATCCGTGGGCAGCAACTGGGCTTTTAATAGTTTCACTTGGATTTAGCCCAAAAACAATGCCAATATGCTTCTGCAACTTTTTCCAACAGCTGGTCCATCGCCCAACAAAAACAAACGGCCCCACAAAATGAAATGGGCCCAAAAGCCCTTGCTGGCTTGCAGGAAATAGTGGGCTTCATCCACCAGCCCATTAACCACCCCTTTTCTTCAGCCTTGGAAGGACAATGGGCTTCTTCTTGTACTTCAGCCCATGAACCAGACCCGTAGATAATGCTGCAGCTTCTTTTAACACCTGACCCCACCACCTGACACTTCAGTGGGAAGGTCTACGGTTTGAGTCTGTATAACCCTATATTATTAATAATTCAAAAATAGAATTGTTTTTCTTTCCTCATCATTGTTTGTAATGTTTGTAACTGACCACTTGATTTGGTTCATCATTAATGTCTTATTTTTTTAGATGAAATACATATGAAAATTTTCCTATTTTCCCATACAAAATCAAGAAATTAGTAATGCCTCTTCTCTTTGGGATAACTACCCAATTCTAGTAAGTTTTTGGAGTCAAAATCATGACATGAAACCGGTTAAAAACAAGGATTAATTTTCCCACCACTTCACAAAAATTGCAGCACTCCCAATCCTTCATCTCCCTCCACTGTCGGCAACCTTCCTCTACACATTTCAGCAACTTCAACCTCCTCTTCTTCATCATCCCCGACCACCTCCACCCTTGCTGTTGTATACGACCATCCCTAGTTGTTTTCATCTTCGATGCCATTCTCCCTTTTTCCAGAATCTGCCACCCGACGCCGTTGCTCCGATCGTTTGGCCGTTCTTCTCCACCACACAGAAACTTGATTCCCACTTCTATAATTCAACGGAAGTTATTTGCTAACGCCTAGCCCACCATCTTCCTATGCATTCTTTTTTTAAGAATAAAAACACAAAAACTAATATCCATCGCAGCAGAAATTGAAAATGGTTGGTCTGTTGACTATAAACGGCGGCCTGTGGCACGTAGCGGAGGCCCAATTGGTGGCAGATGATATTGTTTATCAGTGGCATCGGCGTGTCTAATGGAGATGGTCGGCAATGTGGGTGAAGAGCCGTACCTGTCATATAATGCCATTAGGGTTAGTTTCTTCCCATAGGTGCAGCAATGCCGTGTCAGGTTGAGTCTTGGGTCAAATAACAACCCGGCCTGAAATCCACCTTTTAAAGCTATCACATTTTAACTTTGAGAGATAATGGACCTCATCCACGAAATTTATAATCAGCTCAATAAGCCAAATTCTTCAACCCCTTGATAACCAGGAAATTGGGCCTCTACCCAATCACTCATAATCGGTCTATTTTGGAAGGATAGCCCAACTGATATCACCCAGCTCTCCTCCTTGGGCCGGAGGTGGCATCATCATCCATATTCATTTTTAGTCCGATTAACCTAGAATTAATAAGGTCTTGATTCCATTCTTCTCCCACCCAACCGGTTGACACGTGGATGGCATTAGGGTTAATCTTTTCATTTTCCTCCCATTTTCGCCGCTGCTTGTTTCCTCTCCCTCTTTCTATTAGCTCTTGACACGTTAGTGGTCCCCCACTATCACGCCATTGCTCCCTTTCCTCCCCATTGGCCTTCGTCACGACTACATCTGCCATTAACAACCCGATTGCCCTCATCGCCAACCACCTCCTTCTTCGCCATTGGATATGGCCGCCATTCTCATTGCTTTTGGATCTAACGTCGTCCTGGCTAATAGTCGGCCTTTGAATTTGCCCACGTCGTCTTCTCCTGATCAGCTCTGCCTCTCCTTGTGGTTTCTTCACCATCTCCGGTCTCCATCCTTTTCGCCATCCCATCCAACGAATCGCTGACGTCTTCTTTGCCTTCTCTTTACAAAACTTGCATTTGCGCCCTTCCGGAAATTTCATCACCAACTGTAATGGTGTTCGTCGATTCTTCTTCCATCTGACATCTCAATTTTTCTGCCATTTGTTCCTCGAATAGTACTCCTTCCAACAATTCTTTGTTCATCTGTCTCCTTGCCTTGTCCTCTGTAATGTTTGCCCTATGTTTCTACCTTCTTTGATTGGCGTTTCCACTTCCACCAAGTCCTCATCTCCGTCCATCTCACTCTTCGCCGTCGGTTTTGGAAATCAACGACCAGGTATCGTTTCTTCTCTCTATCTTCTTCACAACCATTCTCCTTTGATTCCAACACTTTCACGCCACTGTTTTTCTCTTTTTCTTTCCTGCCATGGAGAGCTCCTCATCACTTCTTTTTTTTTCCTTTATTTCCATCGGTTGTACCTCTTGGCCATTCTGGTAGGTTCCATTGGCTTTCCTTCCCTCTCTTCTATCTTCGGTGTTGATTTTCTCTCATTGGAGCTTGCTTGAACATACACCATTCCTTATTCATTGCTGCTTTTCCACGATTGTGGAATTCCTATTTCTCCGATTCTTCTTTCTTTACCTTGATATTAGCTAGTCTTCTCTCCTCTCTTTCTCTTTCTCTATCTCTTCGCAGACATTCAATGAGCTTTTGTTGCAATGCTCTTACATCTCTCTTTACTTCTAACATTGCTTCATTCAATCGACCACAATTCATTTCTAAAATTGATGTTCCCAGGATGAACAGCTTTGGTACCAATTTGTTAGGATCCCTCCTAACAAGAACACTCAACACAAAAAACAAACAAATAGACTAAAAGATAGAATTATATTGCAATATCCATAAAGAAATTACAATATACCATAGCCTTTCTAGAGGGCTACTCTCTCCCAACATTCCTAATTAGGAAATAACTACCAAATTCTTCCTACCCTTCCTCTCAACCTAGTTTCTCTACTAAAAGTCCTAACAACTTACCAACTAATACCAAAGTGCCCCCTTCTAATAACAATCCTAATATTTACTAATAACTCTACTATTCCCATAACCATAACCAGGGGTCTTACAAAACTCAGTCCCAAAAAATGTCACAGCATAGGTTCAGGGATGAATAAATGCCTCCAGACGCACTCTTGCAAATAGGGAATTTATTTGAGTGGATGAAAAGCCAATGCTATCTTCAATAGGCCTCCTTATAAATGTGGAAATGGTTGTGGAAAAGGGTAGAAGGGAGAGAGAAAGCATAGTGTGCAGTGAGATAGGAGAAGTTCTAGGACATTGTATGTGGACCCTTTGGGTTAGTGTAGGATATTTATTTATTTATTGTTTAAACAAAAACAGGGCTTTTCATTGAAATAATGAATGAGTCTGCTACTCAAAGTATGTGAGACAAAACAAAAATAAAAGATTTCAAACTTGCCAAAACAAGGCTAGAACTAGGGATGGAAACGGTTTGGTGGCCAAACAGAACTGAACCTTTTTTTTTTTGTCTTTTTGTTTTTGTTTAAACTTTGTACGGAACGGAACCACTATTTTTTGCAGTTCGAACCAAACCAAACCAAACTGCATGAAATTCAGTTCTGAGGTTTTTTTTTTGTTTAATTTAACTCTTTTTGTTTTGTTTCCCATCCTTTTTATCTTTCTTCTCCCTTCCACTTCCTCTTGCCTATGGTTTCCATCATCAACAGAAAACCTCATTAACAGAGAGCAAATGTTGTTGGATTGGAGGGTGTTGCCATTTTCTCTTCTTTTTCAAAGTTGATAAAAAGCATCTCTAAGAATTTGTTAATAAAAGTTTAATGAAAATTTGATGCAGATCTTGAAAAAGAAAAAGAACTTGAAATGGGCTCAATTGATCAGTGTGTATGACAATTTAAAAAAAAATAAAAAAAATCAGAGGAAATCACAGCCATTTTTTCTTTCCATAATCCATAGTATACTATACACTACCCAGTACCCACAACAGAGAGAAGAATCTGCCGAACAAATGAAGGTAGCTAAGGGAGAGACTGAGAGAGACTTGAGAGAGACTGAGAGGGAGATGGTCAAAGGGAGGTGGGTGCAGCTGTGGAGGCGGTCGAACTTTGAACAGTCTTTGAATAGTGAGGCGTTCCATGAGGTTGTTCGTGTTCCACGTTCGAGGAGCCGTGGAGGCGGTCGTTCGTGTTCATGGGGAGGTGTTTGTGAGATCGAGAGGTATGGAGGGAGGACGGAGGAGACTGAGGTGAGTCTCACCATGAGACTTGAGAGGTCTGGGACTTGGGAGTGGGCGGTGGGACTTGAGTGAAGGAAGAAAGTTCTAACCCTAAACTATTATATATCTATATATATATTTTTAATTTATTAAAAACGGTTCGGTTTAGTTTCAAAAGTGGTTTTCGAAATTGAAACCGAACCGAACCGAATAATTTGGTTTCAGAATTACATGGAACCGCACCGAACTGCTTTTTTATTTATTTATTTATTCATTTATTATTTTTTTTTTCCGGTTTTGTTGATATTTCGGTCGTTTGGTTAGGTTTCTACGGTTTCACTGTCCATCCCTAGCTAGAACCATAATACAAAGTAGAGACTAAAGTTATGAAGAGGCACTAAAAACATTCCAATTTAAATCAATATCTTGAGTTGAATAAGGAGCAAAGTGTTTAGATAGAATCGAGCGATCTCATAACGAATAGAATAAGGAAGTGACTTGTCTTGAAATATATGTTGATTTCTCTTAAACCAAGTTATTGAAAGAAGAGCTTCCACCGCATTAGTCCATAAAGTTTGAGCTTGCACTTAATGCAGGGCCCACTAAAATTTGAATGACGTTGGACTTGAAATCATTGCTCCAAACCCAATGAAGCTTAGATGGCCTTGTGTGTTGTTGGGGGGAATTTTTTTGGCATTTTGTGTTAAGGTACAGGAGAGGTGGGAGCTCTCGAAATTTTCCTTAGCTTGTTATTCTCTTTTATTTTCAATAGAGAAGTTCTATCAATCGTCTTTGGAGTTTCTCATGGGTGCGACAGTGGCTAAGCTACCAAATGAAGAAATTTACCTTCTTCGGGTGTTCTTTCCAAATGTATATAATGCCACTATGTTTTGATCCAGAGGAAGTGAGATCCAATGAGAAATTTTGTTGAGAAAGTACTATTTTTTCAAGTTATCACGTGTAAATATCATCATCTAAGATTTATCAGCAGGGGATATCTAGTTAAATATGCGGGGTATGGGGTGAGGTATTAATTTCTTGGCATTTTGTGTTCGGGTACAGGAGAGGTGGGAACTCTCAAAATCTTCCTTAGTTTGTTATTCTCTTTTATTTTCAATAGGGAAGTTCTATAAATCTTCTTTGGAGCTCCCAAATGAAGGAATTTACCTTCTTCGGGTGTTCTTTCCAAATGTATAAAATGACAATATCTTTTGATCCAGCGGAAGTGAGATCCAATGAGAAATTTTGCTGAGAAAGTACTATTTTTTCACGTTATCACATGTAAATAACATCATGCAGAGATATTTGAGAGATTTGAAAGGAGGGTAGCTAGCATGCTGATAAATCTTAGATGCCTCTCTCATTGCTAACAAACTTATTGATGAATGAAAAAGGAAAAAGAAGAAAGGGATGTGTTAACAGCTTTTTAACTTTTAATCATATGTTTTTTGGTACACGTACATATGTGTGTGTCTCTATATCCCATGTGTATCCATCTTAAATCTTAATTGGAAAAAACATAGGAACCACTGTCTCCCTTCGATAAATATATCCTGCAATTGGGTAGTTCCTGAGCATAACTTTAGTCTTAGAAGTAGTATGCATTTATAAATTAAATTGGTTCTCAGTTTGTGATAAACTTTTTTTCTTTGGATTGGCAGGTTTTGTGAGCCTTTAATTGATTCTTATAATTATAGAACTGCTTCTTTTGAAGAAAATCAAGTTCAATTCTTGAACGAGTCATCAGCTTCACAAAAGGCTAAAGAGGCACACATAGTTACATGGAGAATTTTGAAGTCTAATGAAGCTGCCCATATATTGAGGAGATTATTCTCTCAATTTATCAGAGAGATAGTTGAGGGGATGACGGGATATGTTCATCTTCCAACTATCATGTCCCGACTTCTATATGACAACGGAAGTCAAGAATTTGGCGATTTTAAACTTACCATACTTGGGATGCTTGGGACTTTTGGCTTTGAAAGAAGAATCCTGGTACTCTTTTCATTCCTTCAGTCTTGCACTTGCTACAATATGTCTGGGGTGCTTGATATCTGGCTTATTCTTTTTCAACAATAAATATCATCATTAAATTTTATGATTAAAATTTCTAGTATTAAAATTTTTAATCAAGTTTTTAAGTTTGTATTCTTAAAATTTTACATGGTAATGGAATAAGGGTCTTGATTTGAAAATAAAACGTCTTCCTTTAAACTCTGTGCGACCAAGTAATAATTATAGAGTTTAGTTGAGGCTACTAATGTATGGATCTAATGGAACACAGAACGTACATGTTTATTTCAAGGTAAATGCCTAGGAGATATACACAATTCTGAGGCTTGAGTTTCCTATCTTGTCTTAAAGAGCCAAAACCATTTATATGATCAAATTTCCCTGAATCTCTTTCTTTTATGCTTCATTTAGACTACTCCGTACATTGCATTATGGCTTCAAAATTCTAGGAGTATGCATCTCTGTTAGAAGTGTTCTAATACAGACGAAGCTATAAATATCTGGGAAATGCTGTGCATGCAATTCAAAACTTGCATTAAATAGAACATGGAGGCTTGACTAATTTTCTGCGTTAGGTATTCAAATATTTTCTACCTCATGTAAATTTAAAGTCTTTTCAAACTTGTTTAGGATACTGCCAAAACTTTGATAGAGGATGACACATTCTATACCATGAGTTTATTGAAGAAGGGGGCGTCTCACGGATATGCTCCCCAGAGTGTTGTCTGTTGCATATGCAATCGTCTTCTTATCAAAAGCTCATCAAGTTACAGAGTACGAGTTTTTAACTGTGGTCATGCAACTCATCTTCAATGTGAAGATCCTGACAATGAGGCATCGGGCGGTGACTTCATATGCCCAATTTGTGTCCATAGCAATCAATCTCAACGGTCTAGAAGCAAAGCACCGAGCGAGTATGGTCTAGTGAATAAATTCTCATCAAGAACTCAATCATCATCGGGAGCTTCTGTTTCATATCCACAAGAAACAGATTTATTGGAGCTCCCATATACTCTTCAGCAAATACCACGGGTATTGTTTATGTCTTACTAGTGCAGTGAACAATATGCTCTGTTGCAACTGAACTAATATACCTGAATTTGTTTGCTGCAGTTTGAGATACTGACTAACTTACAGAAAAACCAAAGAGTAATCGACATAGAAAATGTGCCTCAACTGAGGCTTGCACCACCAACCGTCTACCATGACAAGGTCACAAAAGGATATCATCTCTTAGTAGGAGAAAGCAGCAGTGGAAAAGAAAAAGTAGAAAGACTAAATAAGAGCAGGCAACTCACGGAGGTTAAAGTAAAGAGACCGTCCTCCCTACGATTCCCTTTAAAAGCAAGTCTATTCGGTGAGTTTTGTTTCTGATCCTCCTAATATGCTTATCTTTCTGAGCTGGCAAATTCTGACATAGAACGAAATACATATATAATCATGTAGGAAAAGAGAAGACGACCAATTCTTGACAGAGTATGGAGCAACTATTTAGTTATAAACCCATGTGAGATAGAGGTGTTTTTTATTAGCTATAACACGGCCCTCTCCCTCTCAAATTTCAGAAGGGAAGAATGACACTTTGTAGCTGTAAATACAAATACGAAGGTAGGTAGTTAACCTATTTGTTAGAGTAAATGGTATGAGCTATCAATTGAATTCAGCCAGCATACCGATACAGAGATACGTCCACAAAGGGCGCAACCCAGTTCAATTCCCAACCGACTATATAATTGAGTGTTTAGAAGATGAAACTGATGTTCCTGTTGTTTTGATCAAGTTCCTTCTATTTTGGTCTCTAGAATATGGTTGTAAACAATGTTGATTATGATTCTAGTTATCGTTGACAAGTTTTGGAACTGAAAGTAGTCCCAGAAAAATAAAATAGGGGCTGTGAAATTGGTCAAATAGAAAACAGAAAGCATTTAAAAAAATAATGATAAAGGAAAAACAAAATGGATACATATTTTCTCAAGGACGTTCTGTAAGGTGGCCTTGACATCCACTTAAAGTGCGAAATGTTAAATGATTCTAAAAAAAAGAGTTGAACCACCACAGTTCAGTCCATGCATCACTGGGAATCGGAATGGGAGATCTGGAAATGCATTGAACCTCTCTGAAGAATGCACATCCTGAATTGGGGATAGTCGAATTAACCAAATACTTCTTTCCTTGAGAGGAAATCATCTTTGGCGGTAGATCTCAACCTTCTCAGGAGATGATCCGGTGGCTTCGTTGATATGATTGTACGAAAGCCAAAACTTGTTGACATGACTTTTTTAATTTAAAATTTTAGTCACGCCATTTTTTCAAAATCTACCCAATTGGAAATTCACATTCAAAATCATATCTATAATAGAGTAATTCTTTATAAACATTTAAGGATCTCTATTAAAAACACTATTAAAGTTGAACTTAAAAACTCCATTCTTGATTTCTTCGCAATTTCTTGCCAAGTTACAATATTCCCATCTCCCTTTGTCAACCTTGGTACTTGATACTAAAGGCCAAATTCAATCTAAAACGATGCAATTATCACCTTTTGTAGTCCAAAAGATTCAGAGGAAGCATGCTAATGAAACAACAAATAGCGACGTGGAAACCAAACAAATTATACCAAATATTACAACTATCAAACTGAGAGGACATATGATATATGTATAATTATAATATAACTCAACCGCAAAGGTGAAATCAAATCTATAATCTATGGTATATAATTATAATATAACTCAACCGCAAAGATGAAATCAAATCATATTCAAATCAAAACTTCTGGCAAATTTGTTACGGATGTCCAAAATTACATATCTGTAAAATAACAGGAGCCCCCCTCGGGCATCTAAAAGATAATCAACCTCAAACAAAATAAGCGAAGCCATAAACCGACCTAATCAAACAAACTGAATCCCATATCGTCGTCACTCTCTTCCTTAGGTTCTTCCTGCAAGCACCAAAAGTAATCCAATCTCAAAACTAAGCTTTCAAAATAGAAAAGACTTGAATATTTATGTGATTCCTAGGAACGAAATGGCTTATCGCGTACCTTTTTCTCTTCCGGTGGAGGAGCAGCTGCAGCAGCAGCGCCACCAGCAACTCCACTAGCAGGGACAGCAGCAGCCACTGCGGCACCACCACCAGCCCCAACATTGAGGATCAAATCTCCAATGTTACGCTTCTCAGCCAGCTTAGCAAAAAGACCGAACCAGTAAGATTCCACATCTGGCACATTAGCTGCCTTTACAATCGTGGCAATCTTTTCTGCCTGTTTAAAAAACACATTTTGGTGTTTTATTTCCTTACAAATGATAGGAAACGAACGCTCTCATAGAAATAAAAGAAAAAAAAGGCAGGTATCATAAATTGGCACAAAAATCATAAACACGCCGACGATCTAGATCGTAAGCATTCTTTCCACAGAAATACAAATTAAATGTACTCCATGTTTCGTAATTTCTCTATTCTAAACGGAAATCACGCAAAATATTAAAAAATCATGATATCCACCCAATCACTTAGAACAACACATGGTAATTTCCCATTAGTTACTACGATCCCCGAAACTAATGAGGAAAAAAAAAAAAAGAAACTTAATATTGAAGAAGGGTGCCAGTATTAAAGAGAAGCATACGGTAATGGGGATATTATCATCGTAGAGGATGAGGGCAGCGTAGGAGCAAGCAATTTCTCCGGTCGACATCTTTCACCGCACGTTTGCAAGCTAGCAAAAATTAAGAAAGAAGAAACGCAGAACAACAACAGAGATCAATTACAGAAAAACAAAACAAGAACAAGAGTTGAAAATTAAGCTGAAGAGAGATCTCAGACCAGATGAATGGCTGTTGTTCGCTGCGCTAAGAGGGAAAGCGTTCTAGGGTTTGAGAAATCACTGAAACTTGGGTTTTTATTGATGCTTCAAAGTGGGCTTGTATTATTTGTGGAGCCCTGCTTCGACAGGCCCAAACAGAATACACGTCCCAAAATATTAGCCAACCCAAGGCCTACCTAGCTGGTCCGACAGCGTTGCAATTGTCAAAATAACGACGGCGCCAGGCTTAAGATAAAATATTATTCAAGGAATGCCGTACGTGTCGCCATAACATTGGACTAACTTTAATTAATAACAAAAAGGAACTAAACCCTACCCAATGAACCATGAAAATCGGACCAAGTAACAAAAGAATTTAAATTTTTTTTATCACTTTAAAACAATTTGCAAAAATAGAGTAGAAATTTTGCAAAAACGGGGTACAAACAACTCAGCACCATTTTCTTTTTAGGAAAATAATACCTTTTTGGTTCTTAGTTTTGATTCTAATTTCTATTTGATTTCTAGATTTGAAAATTTTACACATTTAGTTCTTGAGTTTTGGGTTTGGGTTTTGAGTTTTGAGTTTTGAGTTTTGTTTTAATTTAGTCTCTAAATTTTAAAATGTTATAATTTTACGTTTGAGATTTGAAATTTGTTTTAATTTGGTCCGTAGATTTCAATTTTTTACATTTTTAACCTCAATTTTCATTAAATACTTACCTTCAATCATTGACGTCAATTTCTATTAATTAATTATAATTAGAAGTGAAATTTTAAATTTAATTTTAAAAGTGATAAAAATAATAAAACTTAATTAATTATAATTTCTTTAATGATTTTTAATTTATTAACATAAATTAACTCCAAAAGACGGAAAGTGAATATTTAGTGAAAAATTAAGGTTGAAAGTATAAATTTTGAGACATAGGGACAAAATTGAAGCAAAATTCAAATGTCAGGGATAAAATTGCAGTATTTTGAAATCTAGGAACTAAATTAAAACCAAACTCAAAACTTAAGGTCTAGATGTGTAATATTTTGAAACCTATGGACTAAATAGAAACTACACTCAAAATCTACGGACCAAAAATGTATTTTTTTTTATTTTTTTTAATTTTTTTTTAATAAAACAACTCAGTTAATTGAATGGAAATCAGTATCCTTTTTAAATGCTTTATTTTCTTTTTCTCTTTTTTTCTCCTTTATTTATTTATTATATTTTTCATCTATTTTGTTTTGTTTTATTTTGTAGGTTTTGTTTTATGGGTAACTGTGATAAAGTTGATGTATGGGTAATTGTGATAAAGTTTGATGTTGATTCATAGCCTTGATTGCATGCTTATGTCTGTTTAAGATTTTTAATGACGGTTAGTTCCAGGATTCATGATTGTATGCTTATGACGCTACTTCATGCATGCATAGGCTTAATCGTACATTTTTTTTTCTCTAAACAATCAAATAAAAGAACCGAACTTTTATTTAATAGTGCTCAAATGAGCAAAGAGAAGAAAACATAATTAAATAATAATAAATAAACTAAAAAAAATAAAATAAAATAAAAAAATTTACCGTTCGGGGTACCCCTAAACCCAACTTTAAAATGAAAAATAATTAAATAGTCAAATAATGAAATTAATGAATTTTTCATGAGAGTTTAAAACGCCTAACTCCTAAACCAGACTCCAAAACATTATATTAAGTGCGGAAGCAGTAAGTCGTCCTATCATTACCCTTACTCAGTACATTTTTCATGGTCAGGTCACGGATCTCTCTTGTCATGCGCTGGTCTATCATTACCCTTACCTGAAAAATAGGAAAAGAAAAAAGTGAGTATAAAAGTATACTCAGTAAGCGGCCCACTACTGGGCCCACTCAGTGATCTGTTAGTCTTTCCATTAGACCAAAACACACAAGGGCATCATAGGCATAAGGGGTGAACCCAAAGGCACGCCTTCATAAGTGGTGACGCAGGTCACAGGCATAAACATAAGTGGTGATCCCAAAAAGGACACCGTACATAAGCATAGGGTGTAGGCCCGAAGGCTCACAACATGCGATGTGCATAGCCCAATGGTAACACTAACAGTCACTAAAATCTCATATAGACATAAGCATACAATCATGAATCCTGGAACTAACAGTCATTAAAAATTTCAGATAGACATAAGCATGCAATCAAGGTCATGAATCAATATCAAACTTTATCACAATTACCCATACATCAACTTTATCACGCGCCAGAACAACGTCAAGTGGTAGCTAGTGTGCGACAAATCAAGACTTGGGCGATGGAAAAAGTATGTTGTCTAGGCATTGGCATTATGCTAGGCGATAATGCTGCTGTTGGGGTTGATGCCCTAAATCTCGCAGGGTCCTATAGTTTGTAAACACAGGTATGAACATATAATTTTTATAATATGAGATATTTTATTCACTTTAGTCTATGATATATAAGATATTTTAGTTGCATTAACCACAAACCAATAAACTAATATCCATGGTTATTGTTATAACTTAAGCATGTATGTGGAGACATACAAGTGGATCGTGCTTTAAGTGATAACCTAAATGGTCTGTAGTATATGGATAAAGAAGGGAAACCTTATCCTAGTGACACTACGAGTGTGGCCCGTTTTGTAGGTGTTACAAATGTTGTAAAGTGCTATAACTCGTATGATCTTGATCATTTGTGTATTAGACATTCGAGCGGGGATGCTCCATACAAAGGAGTTTGTATAAGACCGGACCACGAAATGTTTAGTCTTGTTATATGACGCCGTCCATGATAGAGACTTTCATTTCACTAAGACTACCATAGGTAACATGACCTTAATTCTGAGTGAGTTGTGAACTCCTGCCTATGAGGGCGGTTCTTTGATTTACATGGGTGCGAGTGCCAGATCGCTGACTCAAACCAACCACTTTGGGAATTTTTCTAATTGTGGAGCTGGGAACTCAGCTACACAAGACGAAATTCACTTCTTCCTAGAAGCAGAAGTAAGTAGATAAATTACTCCCTTAAGGGTGATCCTGGGGCTTGAACAATGTGACACTACATCTTCTCTTGGCCCGAGAAGGGTTTAGTCATAGTGGGACTATGACATATTGTTCATTAAAAGAATTAGTGGTATTTAAGGAGTTAGATGTAACTATAGCGGCAAAACGAAAAATTAGCCTAGTTGTACTTGTGAACGATTTGTGAAGGGTCATTGTACTGTTGATTAGTTATATCCGATGGATATAGAAATATTTGTAGTACGAAGAGTGCAGCTGTTGGTCTTTAGTGGTGTGCCTGGCAGTTAACAGATGGTGGATATCGTGATTAAAGAGTTTAGTCAGTTATTCACGTACCATTGGAGCTTCAAGCTACAGGTCCATAAGGTCCCCTTGGTAGCTCAATGGATTAATGTTGAGAATCAGTTTTTGGGTTAGTTTGAAATATTCAAATTAACAAGAGGGAGTTTGATTATATATCATATAATTAAATTAATTCAATTATATATAATATAATTGATTTGATGTATTTAATACATTGATTGGAGGAATTAATATAAATATGATTTATATTAAATGCCATAAAAGAGAAAAAGAACTATGGTTTATATGTTGCATATGATGCAATATTAAAACTATAGGTTATAAATATAATATGATAAGTTAGTTATTGTATTTATTTATAATATATCAATTATGAGATAATTAATGTTTTTCTTTTTCTCCAAGTGGGTGGTTATACACGGTTTATGGCTAACTAATGGATAAAGTTGAAAAATGGTTTTTCATTTTCATTCCATACGTTTCATGCATCAAGTGATCTGATTACTTGTTGAGAGAGTAAATGATAAGTCATCGAGTTTTCTATATGATAGTTACTCGCTTACTACACGATCGAGTACTAAGTCTATACGATAGACGACTTCTTCTTCTGTCGTATACTCAATCATTTACTCAATTGTCTAATTCCTCCATCCCTCTACCCAAATTCATACAGAGCCCATACCTCTTGGATTCTCACACCAAGAATACCAAGGTAATCGAGTGGTGGTGTCCAGTTCCATTCGAGGATCAAGGATCGAGCTATACTCGCTGGTGATCGAAGAACTTCTATTTGCTCATGCGTTCGTGTTGTTGGTTGAGTTGCTAAACGATCGAGGGATACGTGAAGACAGGGTTCTTCAAAGGTATCATTTACTCGATCCCTTGTTTTTAATTAAGAAGCATGTTATTATTTATCCTTAATGCATAATTTTTTTGTTTGATTGTAAATGTTTATATTCTTTCACAATGGTGTTTGGAATGATTTGCTTCCGCTCACTAGTTCTCTAGTTTTAGAGTTCCTTCAGTTGCAAGCTAGGAAAGTCAAGGTGACAACCTTGAGCAAGGCGTTAGGCCTAGCCAAGCGTTGGTCTTGAGACACGCGTCCAAAGGGGTGTGTGATGGTACAAGTGATGGCCTTGAGACATGCGGCCAAGGGGTTATACGATGGCAAGGCTAGTAAACTAGCGTTGATCAATGTTGATGTCAAGTAGCCATCGTTGGTAATTACAGGAAGATAATCAGCTTAACCACCATTTTAAGTGGCCAGCTTTTGTGATCAGATAAATCAATCCCACTTTAGGGATGAGGTGGCAACTTAATAGTTAAAGTAAAACATGTAGACTTGGGTATAAAAAGGAAGGCTGAATTCAGATGCACGGTTTGAGCAATCTACTCATGGTATTAAGGTGATTTCAAAGCCATTTGAAATCTTGATGAGTCTAGTTGATAAAGTAGGCTGCCGAAAGGAAACTTCAAAGGAACTGAGCTGGAAAATGAAGAAATTACAAGAAGGTCGAGTTCTCGGGTGAATCTGAACCTGTGATGAAGATTTGGAGTTTTTTTGCCAAACCACAAGGAATTATAAGCTTAAATTTTAAGGTAAGCATGTTAAAATAATTTTGAACAAGTTTTTAGAAGAAATTTTTTTTGAGGAAAAGTGTGAAAAATGAGTTATTTGAATTATAAGTTGAATCTAGAAATTTTGAACAAGCAGGCAGCTGTTTGAGATGAACAAGCAGATAACTCATTGTTGATGCGTATTCAGCTGGCTGCTTGCTCAACTCAACGTATACACAGTCTGGTTTGGGCAGTTCAAGGCCCGATTCACCTGTTTCGAATCGGATGGATATTTATTTGTAATAGTTAGATTTAAATTTCCTTTTAGGTGTCCAATCCAAGTCCGTTAATTGCTTTTATTTTTACATGTGATGTATGAATTTTATTTATATTTATATGCCATAAAGTATGTCATATAGTATAAAATCCCACCATAAGTTATGCATTTAATTTCATGCATCATATTATAAATGTTATAATTTAAGATGCATGATTTAATTTTATAGCATGCTCATACAGCATATCCATGTATGATTTACATTATAATATATGGTTCAATGTATTTATGAATGTATGTTATAGTATGTTTCATTACTTTATTATATAAATGTCATATATGTTAGTAATAAAATGAAATTACATGAAGCATGACACTACTTTAGGTTAATTTATAAATGTTATAATTTACTAAAGTATGCTAAAGCATGCAATGTATGGTTTTAATTTATTTCTTTTGTTTATCATTGTTATAACAAAAATTAAATTAGAAATTAAAATCAATAATTCAGAGTTGCATGCAAATCTTAGGTTATAATCATATTTTAAAATTATTTTAAAACATGATTCACATAAACCTAAGATCACTTTTCTAATGAGATTAGAAATTTAAGTTTAATCTTTTAATCGATTCAATAGGATTAAATTGATCTTAATTAAAAGATTAAATATTCTAACAACTGTATCTATAAGAGACCTTTTGTCAAAGGCTAGTTCTATCTAGGTTGAGGTATTTAAGTTAATGGAAATATAACACCCCTACCTAGGAACTTACCTAGAAAGGTGAATTGGATAGATTTGTTACAAGCATGCAAGTTTGATTAAAGTTTGTTAAATATTTTAATAGACCTTAATCAAAATCGTTTAACTATCCAAAGGCAAGTGTTGTTTTATGGGCAAATTAAACAATCACTTAATTAAAATCAGTAGCCAGATTTTCCTAAATTAATTAACCCTAGGTAAAACGCTCAGTGGGAGGAAAATGGGGTATATGATACTTCATTTCATCCTCTTCACGTTTCTTCTTAAAGTTCACACCGTGAGATCTATACTCGGCATCAAGGCATTATGGGTGTCCCTCTAAGGGTGGCAGTTGTATAAATCAATATCAAGGTGAATGAAGAGAGTGTTTTTTTGGATTGTACCATCATGCAGCGGAGGCGACGAGGATCGATAAGCACTCTAATTCATTAATTTTGGCAAAAAATAAAACATGTTATAGCAGAAATGGATGGGTTTCAAGTCATACCTTTGTAGAACTTCTTCAAAAGCTTGAATCCAACTGCAAATCTCTTCGAATCTTGTTGTAGACCACCTCAAGATCTTCCCTACTATCCTCTTGGTGCTCTAGATTGAGTTGTGGGACTTAAAATAAGCTAGAATCAAGGGAACTTAGAGAGGTACTCACAACAACAACCCAATGAAGAACTCTTTCTTCTTACGAATTTTCAGCAAAATTCTATCGGTTGCATTGCCTCAAAATCACTCCAATCTCTTCAATATATTGCAGACCATCATGCAATGAGAATAGCTGTATGATATGCAGCTCTTGCTTGGAGTAAATGAAGACTTAAGATGGTGGGTTTAGTGTGAGCAACTTGAAGAAGACAATGGAAAATGCCAATTTTCCATTTTGTGTTTTTCCTTCTTTTTCAACTTTTGATATATTGATTTCATAAATTAATTTATTTTATAAAATTGAAAATATTATTAATTATACAAAATTAATTTTTCTAATTAAAATTAATAAATAAATATTTAAACAATTTAAATAATCCTAATTAATTTAATATCAAATATTAAATTAATTTTACACAATTCCATCTTTATTTATTAAATCATATTTAAATATTAATTCTCCAATTTTGTTTAATTCTAATTTGAACATTTCAAATTAACTTATCACACTACTCTGGAGCTAATCCATTTACGAGCTAGTAGGGGGACCTCGTGACCTACATGTCATGGGCTCCAACGATCCGAGATTAATTGACTAAACTCATTAGACCGAATTAACCCCTATTCGTTAAGTAATGGGTCACTCCACTAAAATCCATAGTTAAACTCCTCTCCATGTAGATATATTATGTCCACTCGATATAACCATAATTAGTAGGTTAACCCTTCACAAGTTGTTCGTAATAACGACTGGGTCGAATCTCTGTTTTACCCCGAATTACCTCTTATTCCTCAAGTCCCACTGATCTTCTAATGAACAATTTATTTGTGATCCAATTCAAAAAATCGAGTCCCTCTTGAGCCAATGAGAGGGTGAGGTCTCTTGTTCAAGACCCAGAATCATCACTTAAAGGGAACAACCTCTCCACTAACCCTAATCGGGTAGGAGTGAGTTCCATCTTGCAAGGCTATGTCCCTAGCTATTCATCTGGTCTTATCTCCAAAATGGAAGGCTTATTGAGCAGTGACATTGGACTACTCTTACCATTTGCAGATCAAAGGATAATCTTGAACAAACATGAGTTCATAGTTAGCTCAGAATTAAAGTTAAGTTACCTAGGTCATCGCTTTGAAATAGTCAGTCTTAAACAGTAAACAACGTTATAAAGTAAGAGTGACTAGTTTCGTGGTCCGATCTTGTACAAAACTCATTTGCATAGGACGCCTCCAATCCTCATGTCATAACATGTACGAATTAGGATCACTTCGTTTGTAGCACTTTACAACTCTTTGTAACAACTACAGAGTAGGCTGCATCCAATAGTATTACCAGAATAAGGCACCCAACTATAGAGTAGGCCGCATCATATTTACCTTTATCTGCCTTGGCCTTAGCCTTAGTGGCCTTCCTTTCTTTCAGCCAGCAAGGACAGTTCCTCTTCCAGTGTCCATTCTGGTTGCAGTGGAAACACTTTTCCTTTTTAACCGATGGTGGACACCTTCTTGGGGCGACAGGCGACAGGTTAGCAAGCGCCTTCCCTTTTCCCTTACTACCCTTCTTCTTCCCCTTTGCAGAGTTAGAAGTAGAAGGTGCAGAGTTCGTTCTTGAGGTCGAACCTCTATGGAACGTCATGGAGGATGAAGCAACATTTGCCTCACCTTTCTTTCTTTCCTTACTTTTCAGTAAAGATTGGTAGGTCTGCAACTCGTTGAGGAGAGTTGTAAAGTTATATTTCACTTTGTTAAGAATTACATTACTAACAAAGTGCAGGAAGCTCTCCGACAAAGAATGCAGGATTATGCTAACCTGGTTGCCCTCATCGATGGTAGACCCATTCAACTCCGCCACATTGAAGTGGATGATGACGGTAAAAATGCACGTTATCTTAGGCCTTTTATTTAGAATTATGAGAGCTGTTAAGCAGAATATGTGGTAATTATGTTAGGAATTCATGAGAAAATGAGTTTTCATCGTTCAACATTAAGAATCTCGATTGACCCACTATTATGCGTTATTATGCATTCAATTGTCTATCTTTGTAGCTAACACAGGAAGCAGACGCAGACGCGGAAGCCGGGCTATCACATAGACGACTGCATGTGGAGAAATTCTCCATCGCAAACGAGAACACATACATTCAACGCATGGGTGTTGCGGTAATCAACCGCATGCGTCCATCACATAGAAGTTTCGATCGTCAAGCGATTGCAGTCATTTCAAGATTGCGGCTACACGATGATGACCATAATAGTAGGATTACCAATCGATAAATTCATACTACCGGCAGACTTCCTCATTTTGGATTATAAAGCGGACGAAGATGCGCCCATCATATTGGGACGACCATTCCTTTCGACCGGTCGTGCTCAAATTGATGTACGTAATGGGGAGATTGTAATGAACATTCATGGGGAAAAGCTCCGGATTAAGGCAGTAAGGATCCTAGAGGACAAAGAAAAGAGGGAAAAGCCACCATAGACGTGAACAACCCAGTTTGGAATAAGTAGTCCCTGTGTTATTATATGACTCAACCTCATCAGGGACGCAACTCTTTTGAATATCCTTTTTCCTACATTAATCCTTCATGAACTTTCAGCATCTTAATTTCGTCTATTATCGCATATCTTTTTTTTTCTTTACTTCTAAAAATAAAACTTGTTGTTTTGTTTCAAATCATTTGACCCTCTCTTTGTTTGTTTACAACGATTAAGGCACAGGATTGTGGAGATGTTACATGAAGCATCAAATTATCTCACTCCATCACCGCAATCCAAAGAAGAGAGATCATCGCAAAGATGGATGCATCAATACATACTGCGGGTGACAACGCAAATTTGGGGGTGTATTCTTCCTTATCTCTGTTTCAAATTTTGCACTATCGCATTGCATTCTAGTTTAAAAGATTTATCACCGCATCCTCTTTGATTACCGCAATCATTTGCCATAGATAAATTTAGTACATTACCGCATAATGTCTCTCTACCAATTATGATTTCAATGATGAAAAACATACTTCTATTTATTTCGTAAATACTAGAGTCAACTTAACTTTAAGATAGTCACCTCATGAAATATTTCTAGAAGTTAGGGGTTTGCTAGCTTTCTTTCAAACTCTCTTTACAAAGCTTTTTATGAACATCGTATGACTCATTTCAATCTTTTGCAATGAGGACATTGCCGCATTTTAAATTTGGGGGTGAAGTATTTATTTTCAACCTTGCTATTTTGAAAAAAAAAATTATTTTAGGAATTACAACTCCACTGTCAACGCAATGGGAAACCCATGTTAATAAGAGTTAAGTTGTGAAAGGCACTTACCCGTAATTGGATGTCCGCATGACATACGTGGGGGCAAGCCAAAACGAAAGTAAGTCACCAGGATCAACGCATAAATAAATGACCACAACTCCACTGCCAAATAGGCATGAGTTTAGTCTGAGAAAGAGTGCATTGCTCGTAGTTGGATGTCTGCATGACACACGTGGGGACAAGCTAGAATGAAGGCAAGGCACTTGGATCAGAGCAAGGTCAGAAAAAAATAACAATGACAAGAAATATGCAAGGATAAAATCATTTGACACCTCGGTGGAAAATTTTTATTTTGAAATAAATCATGCGATGTTCCAGAAGTGAGCAAAGTCCTTTTGAAGGTTAAGCTTGTGGTCCCTAGGTCTTAGAAATATTTTGAGAGGAGACTTGAACAAAACTTAAGGAAACTTTGGTATATAGGATTTGAACGAAGTATCCTTGAGAAATCTAGGAAAAGAACATTGCGGTTGACTTGCTAAAGGAAATCTTCAGCTTATGCTTGAGGACAAGCATTGTTTAAATTTGGGGGTGTGATAACGGGAAAAAATGCACGTTATCATAGTACTAAGTTCTTAAAAAATGTTGGCTTGCGTTGATATAACATGTTAAATTGCGTCCATTTAGCATCAATTTCATAATATTGCGGTCGCATGCGTTCATCGCAAAGGAACAATTGATTTTTGTGTTTTTATGTAGAATATGCGTTGACGCAAGGTGGAAGTCGCGATCATAGGAAATCCTTGGTCAAGCACAGCATTACCGAAAGGCGTTATGGTGATCGTGTTCGCAAATATTCGCCTGAGAAGGATTGCCGCAACTTGGTCAGCGCATGGTGGGCACATCTGGGTGAAAGGCTAATTAATCACGATGGGACAGAAAGCTGATGACAGTCAAATCCGAATTAAGTTGACAGTCGCTAATGATACAAGTACATTCAACTTTTCGCTGACAAATATTCGGCGCATCAGTCTGGGGAATTAAAGTCGTCCCATCGGTGCAATCATGAGAGAGAAGTCGTCGTTCACCTTGGATGTTCTATAAATACCAAAGGCAACCTTCAGAAAAGGGGTTCACCGTTCAGCGATTCAAAATTGCATACTTCGATTCGCACGTTTTTGTTCATAGTTTTCCTTTCGTTTTAAGGCGAACGGGAGAGAGGAAGGTGGTGTTGACAGATTGTTTCGGTAAGCTTGGGAGAGCGCTGGAAGCTTCAAGGACAGAGAGAGGGCCGACGCCTACGAAAAAAAGAACATCTTTGGAACCGCATAGAGATTTACAGTATAAAAGCCTCGGTCAACAAGAAATTGCTACCAGGCTCTCTACCTTTAACTTCTATTGTTATTTTGTACTCCACTCATTTATCGAAATGGAATCTACTTCTCTATATCTGTTCACTCTCTGTTATTTATGCATGAGTAGCTAAATCAGTTGAATGGGTTGAGAAGCATTTAGCTAGCACAACTAGGAAATCTTCACTCTATGCGATTATCTTGTATTATGTATGCTTCATTCGTCTATTAGAGATGCTCGGGAGGGTAGTCTAAGGACATGATCTAGGCTTGGGAAGGTCAGGTTAGAATCTAGGCTCGGGAGAGTTAGATTAGAACGCATAATCAATAGATAGAAGCTTAGGAATAAACACTATTTGTTATCAACGCATCGCATGCATCCTAGAGATAGGATATAATTGTATGTGGTCACCTTGCCTTTATGCATTTTGCATCATCACATAGGACAAGAGTAGAGACTTAGGGATAAGCTCTATGGACAATTTTGCATTCAACACATGCGTCCTAAGCTTAGAAGCATCGCATTTGCATTGGAAAATGACTTGTTGTGCATGGTTGTAGCATGATCGCATAGTCTGACGCATTCCCAAGTAACGCTAGCTAAAGATCTTCTCAATCTGTTCATCCGCATACTCAGTGTATCTAACACACAACTGACTTTTCTCAAATCTGTCGCATTTTTTTATTTTTCATTAACGCAATCAACAACAAACCAACAATTAATTGAGTTACCGGTTACCGCAAGTTTTCCTAAAAATTACCAATGCAACCTGTTTTCACAAGTCCCTGAGTTCGACCCTAGAGTTACCAGGAAACTCAGTAGAATTTACACTTGGATTCCACTTAGGAAACTTGAGTGCACAATGCAATTTCACCATCGCATATCATCCATAATTCACTTCATAAAAATAAGCATCAATCTACAAGAGAAAACGAGGTGTTGATGAGAAGGTGTAAACCTTCAAGGCTAAACTAGTGACAAAAAGTTATAACCAGGTTGAGGGAGTCGACTATGAGGAGATTTTCTCACCTGTTGTCATGTTAAAGTCTATCCGGATCCTCTTATCCATTTTCGCATATTATGTCTATGAGATTTGGCAGATGGACGTTAAGACTGCCTTTCTGAATGGTAATCTTAAGGAGACCATTTATATGGAGCAGCTCGAGGGATTCATAACCCAAGGTCAAGAGCAAAAAGTTTGCAGGCTTAATCAGTCCATTTATGGACTAAATCAGGCTTCCCTATCTTGGAACATAAGGTTTGACAATGTAATCAAATATTATGGCTTTTATTAGAATGTTGATGAGTCTTGTGTATACAAGAAAATCATCAATAGTTTAGTAGCCTTCCTAGTGTTGTATGTAGACGATATCCTATTTAATGGGAATGATGTAGGTTTACTAAGTGAAGTTAAGAACTGTCTAGCGACCCAATTCCAAATGAAAGATTTGGGAGAGGCACAGTTTATTTTAGGAATTCAGATCTTTAGAGATCAAAAGAACAAGATGTTTGTCAAGTATTCGATGCAGAACTCCAAGAGAGGCTTACTACCTTTTAGGCATGAAGTAATATTTTCTAAGAAGCAGTGTCCTAAGACACCTCAAGAGGTTGAGGAAATGAGATAAATCCCCTATGCGTCGGATGTTAGAAGCCTGATGCATGCGATGTTATGTACTAGACCTGACATCTGCTATGTGGTGGGAATAGTTAGTAGATATCAATCTAATCCAGGATATGATCACTGGACCGCCGTTAAGAATATCCTCAAGTATCTACAGAGAATGAGAGACTACTTCTCGTGTATGGTTCTAAGGATTTGATCATTACAAGATACACAGATTTTGATTTTGAGACTGATAAGGATTCTAGGAAATCTACATTATGATCGATGTTCACTTTTAACAATGGAATAGTAGTCTGGAGGAGTACCAAGCAAGGGTGCATTGCTGACTTCACTATGAAGACTGAGTATGTAGCGACTTGTGAAGCTGCTAAGGAAGCTGTTTGGCTTAGGAAGTTCTCGACGGATCTGGAAATCATTCCAGATATGTCAAAGCCCATCACACTTTATTGTGATAATAATGATGATGTGGCTAATTCCCGAGAGCCTAGGAGTCACAAGCGTGGGAAACACATAGAGCAAAAATATAATCTCATCCAGGAGATTATGCATCAAGGGGACGCGATTGTCATGCAGATAGCTTTGGAGCACGATGTTGCTGATCCACTTACGAAGGCTCTCACGGCTAAGGTGTTTGAGGGACACCTGCAGAGTATGGGTCTATGGGACATTCCACATTTAGACTAGGGCAAGTGGGAGATTTGTACTGGGTGGTTTATGCCCTAGATTATTGATTTGTGTATTTGTATTTTAGTATGACTTTTACATTGTACACCTCACTAGCTTTAAATCAAGTGGGAGATTGTTGGGGTTGATACCCTAAATCTCATAGGGTTCTATAGTTTGTAATTGTATTGTATAAACATTTTATTTATGTAATAAAATATATGATGTTTTATTTCAAAGTTAGTTGCATTAACCACAAACCAATAAACTAACATCTAAGGTTATATTGTAGCTTAAACATGTATGTAGAGATATACGAGTGGATCATGTTTAAAGTGATAACCTAAATGGTCTGTAGTAGATGGATAAGATTGGATACCTTATCCTGGTAACACTACGAGTATAGCCTGCTTTGTAGATGTGACAATTATTGTAAAGTGCTACAAATGATTTGATCCTGATCATTCATGTGAAGACATGTGAGTGGGGATATTCTATACAAAAGAGTTTGTATAAGACCGGCCCATGAAATGTTTAGTCTCATTATATAACACCATTCATAATAGAGACTTACATTTCATTAGGATGACCATAGGTAACATGATTAGAATCCTGAATGAGTTGTGAACTCCTACCTATGAAGGCGGTAATTTGATTTGAATGGGTGAGAGTGACCAGATCGCCGACTTAACAAGCCTACCATTTTGAGGATTCGTCTGATTGGGGGGATGGGAACACAGCTACACAAAAAAGAATTCACTTCTTCCCCAATGTCAGGGTAAGTTGATAAATTGTTCCCTCAAGGACTGATTTTGGGGCTTGAAAAATGTGGCACCCCACCATCTCTTGGCCTAAGAGGGGTTAATCATAGTTTGACTATGATTTATTGTTCATTAGAGGGATCAGTGGTACTTAAGACGTTAGATGTAACTGCATGGGCAAAATAGTAATTTTGGCCCAATTGTACTTACGAACAATTTGTGAAGGGTCATTGTACTGTTGATTGGTTATATCAAATATACACAGAAATATATTTGTAGTGCGAAGAGTGCAACTATCGGTCTTTAGTGAAGTTCCCGACAGTTAACAGATGGTGAATAATTTAATTAAACAGTAATTTTGGCCCAATTGTACTTACGAACAATTTGTGAAGGGTCATTGTACTGTTCATGTATTATTGAAGTTTCAAGCTATAGGTCCATGAGGTCCCCTCAGTAGCTCAACGAGATTTAATGAGAATCAATTTTTGGATTAATTTGAATTGTTCAAATTATTTTAGGGAATTAATTATATATGATATAATTACTATATTGTATTTGATACATTAAAATATTAAGTAATTTAATTGAGAGAAGTTAAATATTTGAATGTGATTTTTATTAAATTTTGTTGTTGAGAAAATTAGACCATAAGTTATATTGTATTGGATACAATATTGAACTATAGGTTATATGTCATATTTTGTATAACATATAGTGTAATATATATTATATGATAAAGTGGTTATCATATATATATATATATATATATATATATATACTAAAGTTTATTATTAGAAATTATTTTATTAATTTTATTTTTTATATAAATATGGGAGTTACAACTCCCTCCCCACCTTTTCCTCTCTCAGACGTGATAGTGGAGTGTGACCCTCATTCTGTGCAGTTGTTTGTGAAAAGGGTTTCAAAAATTCTCTCAACACACATAATCGTTATGTGGAAAAATTTCATCTTCCTTCTCCTCTTTTCTTTCAATAATCTATCCCTCTCTCAATTCGAAATCACCAGGTCATCACACCTCCTGGATTCTCACCCAGAGAATACTAAGGTTACCAATAGGTAGTGCCATTTTTGGAGTGTTCGTGATTTTCACAGAGAAGATGAATCGTGGAGATTTGGTCTTCAAAGATAAAGGTTCAAAACCCATTTTAATTCTCTGCAAATTCGTTTTTAGCATGCTATAATTATTTGTTGTTAAATGCATAATTTCATTATTCTTCTGTAAAAGTTTGTTATATAAAATTTTGGAATTGGGACAATTCGTCTCTTTCACTCAAGGTCCGTTCGTTGTGTTCCTTCATTAGTAACATGATTAGGCTGGAAATGATACCTAAGTTATCCATGAATGAATTAGATAAATGCGAATATTGTAGTCAAGCTAAAATAACTAAAACTCTGCATAAATCTATACTATGTAACTTATGTGAATTTGATGGCATCTTGACTAGGAACAATGAAAGATATTTTATTACTTTTATTGATGATTGCTCTGATTTTACCTTTGTATATTTGCTGGAAAACAAAAGTGATGTGTTTGATGCTTTCAAATTGTTTGTAACTGAAATAGAAAATTGGTTTAACAGAGAGGTTAAAAGACTTTGTAGTGATAAAGGAACTGAGTGCGACTCAGACAACTTTAATGAGTTCTTTAACTCACACAAAAATATTGCACCATACTCTCCTTAAATGAACGAAAAAGCCAAAAGAAAAATAGAACTTTAGCTTAGCTAGAAGTTGCTATTTTACTCAGTTCAGGAGTCACGTCTTATTGGTGGGGTGAAATCTTCCTTACCGTGTGTTATGTCCTAAATAGGATACCAAAATCTAAAAACACAACTTCACCTTACGAATTTCACAAGAATAAGAAACAAAACTTGTCATATTTTAGAAATTGGGGGTGTTTAGCCTTTGTAAGAATTCTAAACCCTAAAAGAAGAAAGCTTGCTAGTAGAACCTATGAGTGTGTCTTTATAGGTTATGCCATAAATAGTAAAGCCTATAGGTTCTATGACCTAGTAAATCAAGTGACCATTGAATTAAATGATGCTGACTTCTTGGAGGATATATTTCCCTTTAAATAGAGAAATAATGGGGGCTCAGGATCCAGTAGTCTAACCTTAGTTAGAAATCCTACCTCTACAGAGGAAGCCAACCTATAACCCAAAAGAAGCAAAAGAACTAGAACCATGAAGGATTTTGGGGATGACTTCCAGACCTATAACGTAAAAGAAGACCCTAAAGACCTAAAAGAATTCCTGTCCTCTGTAGATGCCAACTTATGGCAAGAAGCTATAAAAGATGAAATGGACTCTCTTGAGTCAAATAGGACTTGGTATTTGGTAGACTTACCCCTGGTTGCAAATGGATCCTAAGGAAGAAGCTTAGACCTAATGGAACAATTGACAAGTTTAAAGCCATGTTAGTAGCAAAGGGCTTTAGGCAAAGAGAAAACATAGACTTCTTTGACACCTTCTCCTCGGTCACTAGAATTATCTTAATCTATGTACTGTTTTCTCTAGCTACTGTAAATAACCTTGTAGTACATTAAATGGACGTAAAGACCACTTTCCTGAATGGTGAACTTGAAGAAGATATTTATATAGAACAACCTGAGGGCTTTATAGTCTATGGTTAAAAGAGTCAGGTTTGTAAGCTAGATAAATCTCTTTATGATCTGAAACAAGCTCCTAAGCAATGACATAAAAAATTTGATAATCTAATCTTATCTAAAGGTTTTAAGGTTAATGAAAGTGACAAATGCATCTATTACAAGTTTGAAAACAATCTTTGCACTATCCTGTGTTTGTACGTAGATGACTTGTTAATATTGAAGGAACTCGTTTTAAAGAGATCCTTGAGCGAAAGCGAATTGCCCAAATTCCATTTTGTTTGAAAAACAAAATTTACAGTAAACATACAAGATATGCATTCTTAAATAAATTACAACATACTTTTTAGAAACATAGTTCAAGAGATTATACCTTTGAATAACGTTTCTTCGTGTAAATTCCTCGAACTATCACGAACTAAAAAATAACAACAAACTTGAAGTCCCTCTTCATGAATTCTCAAAGCAAAATAGAAGACATAACCACTAGGAGCCTTCGGTTTACTCAAGGTGAGAATACAAGAGTTGTGGGCTTTGACTATTTTGGTTAGAAGGGTGAGTTTGAGTTTGGAGGAAGAAGAAGATTGAAGAAGATACAAAACATTTTGTTCACTCTATCGTATAGAAACCTTCAATCGTGTAGTGCTCAACGTTAGTCTGTTAGGAAGAAAAGAAAAAATAAATTCTTTTATTCCATTTGCCATAAAACCACTTAACCACCCACTAAGATGGTTTGAGAGAAATGATGAATTAGTATCCAAAATAATAAAATAAATAAAAATAAATATGATAACTAACTTATCATATCTTATTTATATTAAACTATATGTTATATCAAATATAACACATAATCTATAGTTTTAATATTGTATCATATACAATATAAACTATAGTTATTTTTCTCTATTTTATAGCATTTAATATAAATCATATTTATATTAAATTTTAATAGCTATTTGAATCTTATTCAAATATTTATTTCCTCCAAATAAACTATAATGTATCCAATACATTATAACAATTATATCATACATATAATTGAATCAATTTAATTATATCATATATAATTAAATTCCCTTCTATTAATTTGAACAATTCAAATTAACCCAAAAGCTGATTCTCAACTAAATCCTTTTGAGCTACCAAGGGGACCTTATGTATCTGTGACTTGAAACTCTAACGGTACGTGAATAATTAATTAAACTCTTTAATAACATTATCCACTATCCGTTAACTGTCAGGCACTCCACTAAAGACCGACAACTGCACTCTTTGCACTACAGATATATTTCTGTGTCCATTGGATATAACCAATCAATAGTATGATGACCCTTCACAAATCGCTCGTAAGTACAGTTGGGCTAAATTACTGTTTTTCCCCTGTAGTTACGTCTAACTCCTTAAGTACTATTGATCCCTCTAATGAACAATAGATCATAGTCTTATTATGGCTAAACCCTTCTTGGGCTAGGAGAGGGTGTGGCGCCACATTGTTTAAGACTCGGAATCAGCCCTTAAGGGAAGAATTTTTCTACTTATCCCTGCTTCAGGAAAGGAGTGACTTCCATTTTATGTAGCTGTGTTCCTAGCTCCCCAATCAGACGAATCCCCAAAATGGTAGGCTTGTTGAGTCGGTGATTTGGCCATTCTCATCCATACAAATCAAAAGACCGCCCTCATAGGCAGAAGTTCACACTCACTCAGGATTAAGGTCATGTTACCTATGGTCATCCTGAAATGAAAGTCTCTATTATGAGCGACGTTATATAATTAGACTAAACATTTCATGGTCTGATCTTATACAAACTTCTTTATATAGAATATCCCCGCTCGCATGTCTAATACATGAATGATCAGGATCAGATCATTTGTAGCACTTTACAATAATTGTAACACCTACAAAGCGGGCCATACTCGTAGTGTCACCAGGATAAGGTTCCAACCTTATCTACATACTACAGACCATTTAGGTTATCACTTAAACATGATCCACCTATATGTCTCCACATACATGTTTAAGTTACAACGATTATCTTGGATGTTAGTTTATTGGTTTGTGGTTAATGCAACTAAAATATCACACATTTTATAGACAACGTGAATAACAATATCATATATTATTAATCACATAAGAGTTTGTTCATACAAAGTTTACAAACTATAGGACCTTACGAGATTTAGGGCATCAACCCCAACAATTATTTGGGTCGAACTTGCATGTCCTAAATGATGTAAAATCTATGTTGAGTGCAAACTTCGCTATGAAAAACATAAGAGAAGCGAATGTAATCTTATGCATAAAAATGACTAGGTCTGAAAAAGGAATTTCTTTAGATCAATCTCATTATATAGAAAAGATTCTAAAGAAATATAATTACTTTGAATGTAAACCAGCATGTATTCCTTATGAACCTAGTGTTATGTTGTTCAAGAACACTGGTGACGGTGTTAATCAAACTAAGTATACGAGCATTATAGGCAGTCTCAGGTATGTTGCTGGCTACACTAGGCCTGATATAGCTTATGTTGTAGGATTACTTTGTAGGTTTACAAGAAGACCTAGTATAGAGCATTGGAATGCTATAGAAAGGGTTATGAGGTACTTAAAGAAAACAAAAAACCTAGGATTACATTATCAGAAGTTTCCCGCTGTCCTGAAAACGTTCAGCGATGCTGACTGGAACTACCTCTCAGATGATTCAAAGGCTACAAGTGGCTATATCTTTAATATAACAGGCGGGACTGTCTCTTGAAAGTCCAAGATACATACTTTTTTAGCCCAATCGACAATGGAATCAGAAATGATAGCACTAGCAATAGCTAATGAAGAAATAGGCTGGCTTAGAAGTCTACTATCAGAGATTCCCCTAAGGAAAAATCGGTACCAGCCATATTGATCCATTGCGATAGTACTGCAACAATTGCAAAAGTTCAGAACTGTTATTACAATGTAAAGAGACGACAAATACATCATAAGCTCAATATGATTAGAGAGTTCTTCACTCCTGGTGTAGTTAGAGTAGATAATATATGAACTGATGAAAACTTGGTAGATCCTTTGACAAAAGGACTAGCCAGAGAATGGGTTTTCAAAACCTTAGAAAGAATGAGACTCATGCCTATAGAGAAATATGAAGGACTGTGAAGTTTGAAGCGGAAGCAAGAATCGATCCCAATTTTCAATTTCACAGTGAATTAAAAAATAGAAACATAAAATATGTATTATAATAAAATTTTACAACATGCTCAAGAATAAATATAGAGAAGGAAATAAGGTTTAAAGATACACGTTCCTTTAAAGCCAAAAGATCTTCAAGAATTCCTCTCAACGAACGATCACGAATAAAAAACCAAAATGGCCACCACAAGAGAACCTTTCGTATTCTCTATAGGGTATGAGATTCACAGGAGTTGTGGGCTTTGATGACTTTGGGAGAAGGAAAAAAATTTTGATTGAGAGGAGAAGACAATTTTTTTTTTTTACACACCAATGTTCTGTGTTGATTTTTAGGGAAGAAGATCTTCTAAAATCACCCCCATTCAACACGATAGATTGAGAGATCTGTGGAGGGAGTTATTATTTTATTTTATTTTATTTAAAAAAATAAAATATTTTTAATTTAATAAATAATAATATTATATATATATATATATGATAAACAACTTACCATACTATATTTACTGTCTCTTATACACATCTAGATGTGTATAAGAGACAGACTTATTATATATATAACTATATGTTATATCAAATATAACACATAACCTATAGTTTACATTATATCAAATACAATATAACCTATAGTTTTAAAACTCTCAATAATTCATGGTATTTAATATAAAATAATTTATATTAAATTTAATTATATGAATCTAATCCATATAATTAATATTTGAATCATATTCAAATATTCATTTCCTTTCATAATAAAGTTTAAATTATAATATATCAAATACATTATATTAATTATATCACATATACTTAATTTGTATTAATTATATAATATATAATTAATCCCTCAATTAATTTGAACAATTCAAATTAATCCAAAATTAATTCTTAATAATCCTAATTGAGCTATAGAGGGAACCTTATAGACCTGTAGATTAAAGCTCCAATGGTACTTGGATAATTAATTAAACTCCTTTAATTAAATTACCCAACTTTCATTAACTGCTGATCACTCCACTAAAGACCGACAACTGCACTTTTTGCACTAGCGATATATTTCTGTGTCCATTGGATATAATCAGTCAACAGCGCGATGACCCTTCACAAATTGCTCGTAAGTACAATTGGTTTAAAATTATTGTTTTGCCCTTGTAGTTATATCTAACTCCTTAAGTACCACTAATCCCTCTAATGAGCAATAAGTCATAGTCCAACTATGACCAAACCCCTCTCGAACCAAGAGAGGATGTGATGCCACATTGTTTAAGCCTCAGAATCAGTCTTTAAGGGAGCAATTTATCTACTTATCCCGACATTAGGGAAGAAATGAATTATGTCTTATGTAGTTATGTTCCCAGCTCCCCAATAAAACAAATCTCCAAAATGGTAGGCATATTGAGTCGGCGATGAAGGAAATCAAACATGAGGATTTCCATGAGTAACGGAAGGATTTTTCCAAATTTGAATCGTATATGAACATTAACAATTACAATACACAAATGGAAACAACAGGCTATGCACAAATCGAAATTACAACATGCTCTACTAAACGATCAAGGGAAAGAACATACATACCTTTGAAGATTCATCTTCAAGACACTAGATCAAGCAACACTGCAACACACGAACGCTCGTCCATCACAACCGCAACACAACACGATCAACAAAGGATTCGAACACCGCAATCTCCAAGATCACGAACATAATGGACTCCACACGAACACCACAAATGACCTCCAAATAACCTCGACTAGTGTCGAGTTGAGCATGACATTACCACAATGACTACCTTGGTATTCTCAGTGTGAGAATCTAGAAGTGTGAACTTGGTTAGAGGAAGAGACCGGAGGAACAATCATGTAAACGATTGAGCAAGTGGGAGATGGCAGATATATTATGTGTCCATCTTAACCAATCAACAACGTGATAACCCTTCACAGATCGCTCGTAAGTACAGCTAGGTCAATAACTGTTATGCCCGTGTAGTTACATCTAACTCCTTAAGTACCATTGATCCCTCTAATGAACATAAGTCATAGTCCTACTATGACTTAGTCCTCTCTTCCAAAGAGAAGCTGTGGCCACTATGTTCAAGCCCTGAAATCAGCCCTTAAGGGAGCAATCTATCTACTTACCCCTGCTCCAGGGAATGAGTGAATTCCATCTTGAACAACTGGGTTCCCAGCTGCCAAATCAGATATGTCCTAAAAAAGGTAGGAATGTTGAGTTGGCAGTCTGGCCATTCTCACCCATACTAATCAAAGGACTGCCCTCAAAGGTAGGAGTTCCCAAAACACTCAGGATTGAAGTCATGTCACCTATGGTCATTTAGGATTAAGTCTCCAGTATCAACGGTGTTATATACTGAGATGAATCATCTCATGGTCCGATCTTATATAAACTCTTTATATAGGACACCCCCGCTCGCATGTCTCCACATGAATGGTCAAGATCTACCATCTGTAGTAGTTTACAACACTTACAAACATTTACAAAGCGGGTCGTATTCGTAGTATCACTAGGATCAGGAATCCCTCGTTAATCCTTATACTACAGACCTATTTAGGTTATCACTTAAGGCATGATCTACTTGTATATCTCATATACATGCTTAAGTTTACATACAATAACCATGGAGTTTTGTTTATTGGATATGAGTAAATGCCAGAATGAAATAACTCTTATTTTATTCATAAACAATGTGTATATATTACAAATAACAAAACTCCAGAAGAATTAGGACACCAATCCCAACAATCTCCCACTTGTCTTAATGCCTCAGGAGACTAATGTACAATACAAGATAAATACATGTATAATATACAATAAACTAGGGCATACCCCAGTATCATCTTCCACATGCCCTAGACAAGATGCCGCATATCTCGCAGACCTAGACTCGGAAGCAATTTGGAGTTAATTTGAACATCCGGGCTTCAAAGGAGTTGAAAAGATCAAAATGCCATCGAGTTCCACCATGAATGATAAGCCATCGAGCATTATCGGGTACCATCGAGTAAAAGACCGTTGAGTAATCAAGGAATCGCTATCGAGTGAACAAGGATTGAGTATCGAGTCGTCGAGCATAGAGTAATGAGTATCTGGCAGTGGACACAGCGTTGCAATGCTACTCCAAGCGTCGCGATGCCCCGAAGTTGCATCGACGCCAACGTCCCAACGCATCTCAATGCTGAACTCCAACGCTTGAAGGCAGAAGCATCAACGTTGCAATGTTGCGAAGAATGACAGACATAGAGTTGAGCGCGCGCGCAAATAAGTGTTGGACCAAGCATTGGACTTCTTTCCTGACGCTTCCCTCTCACCGTATCAGCGTTGTAACGCTATTCCAAGCGTTGCAACACTGCAATGATTCCTATTTATACTTTTTCTCGGCCATAGGTCAAAATATGCCGAATTTTGGAGGTCAAAGTTAATATTCATTCTTCTTCCTTTTCCTTCAAGTTTCAGTATCTTCAGGTAGTTTTTATTTTGTTTTGGGTTGTAATCGATGGATTGGAGGTTCGTTCTTGATTTGTCTATGAATTGAGAGGTACTCTCTATCTAATTTCTTTGAGCAAGAGCCTTATGTTAATTTCTTGAAGGTTTTCTAACTAATTTAATTGTACTTTTGTGAATTCTTTGGATGGATTCGTTTTAATATTAATAGAATTTCGATAAATCCTTCTGACAAATTAATTTATTGAAATTCTTGTTTGCAAAATCATCATAGACTGTGCAATATTGATTGATTTAGCTGCACGTATTAGGATTGCATGTGTGAAGCCTAGACTTTTTCTGACCTAATGCATGCATGCCCCAATATAATCTTTTCCAAATAAATCATGCTATAAGCTATGGCTTTCCGGCTTGTAATATGTCTCAACAATTGAACCCTTTCTTAATGCTTTTCAGTTTTAATTTGTATGTCACTGAGAAGGAAAAGTTTTAAACTGAATTAGTGTTGATTTAGATTTTTGTCAAAATTGGCTAATTGGGCTATTAGATTTTCTAATAGGTTGAGGGGTTGACATATTCAGTGTAATTAATTGATGCCTAATGAAAGAAATTGCATAGGAACTCTCTCTGGCTCTAAAAATTAGATAGACTCCTATCCTAAATTACATTTACCCTTTTATTTCAATTTCACGCATTTATCTCTTCCACATCAAAACCTTCCATTTATCGCTCTGGTTAGAAAATTAACTTAACGAAACCAATTGTGCTTCTCTTCGGATCAACTCGAACTTACCACTGTTACTACATCTTTGTAGTAATAGAGTAGTTCGGTATTTACAAATTTCTTTTGATTCGGTTTGGAGTCGAATTAACGACATCGATCCCCGATCCGAACATTACTATGGTCATCCTGGTGAAATGTAAGTTTCTATTATGAAGGACATTATATAAGGAGACTAAACATTTCGTGGTTGGGTCTTATACAAACTCCTTTGTATAAAATATCTATGCTCACATGTCTCCACATGAATGATTAGGATCAGATTATTTATAGACTTTACAATAATTATAACATCTACAAAGCGGGTCGTACTCGTAGTGTCACCAGGATAAGGTATCCAACCTTATTCATATACTACAGACCATTTAGGTTATTACTTAAACATGATCCACCTATATGTCTCTACATATATGTTTAAGCTACAAGATAACCTTGGATCTTGTTTATTGGTTTGTGGTTAATTCAACTAAAAATTAAAAGAAAACATCATATATTTTATTAAATAAGTAAGATGTTTGTACATTACAATTACAAACTATAGAACCCTACGGGATTTAGGCACCAATCCCGACAATCTCCCACTTGGCCTAAAGCTAGTGGGGTGTACAATATATAAGTCAAACTAATATACAAAGTACACAAACAATAAACTAGGGCATAACACGCCTAAAATAAATCTTTCACTTGCCCTAGTCTAAACATGACCTGTCCCATAAACCCTTACTCTGTAGGTGACCCTCAAACAACTTAGCCATGAGGGCCTTTGTAAATGGATCAGCAACGTTGTGCTCTGAAGCTATTTGCATGACGATCATGTCCCTTCGAAGCACAATCTCTCGGATGAGATGATACTTCTGCTTTATGTGCTTCCCGCACTTATGGCTTCTAGGCTCTCGGGAATTAGACACAACATCACTATTATCACAATAAAGTGTGATGGGCTTTGACATGTCTAGAACGACTTCCAGACCAGTCAAGAATTTCTTGAGCTAAACAACTTCCTTACCAGCTTCATAAACCGTTACATACTCAAGCTCCATGGTGGATGCACCTTTTCTTGGTGCTCCTCCAAACTATTGCCCCTCGTTAAGAGTGAACATTGATCTTGATATGGATTTCCTAGAATACTTATCAGTCTGGAAATCAGATTCCATGTATCTTGTAATGATCAGATCCTTAAAACCATACACGACTCAGTAGTACCTCATTCTCCATAGATACTTGAGGATATTTTTAACGGCGGTCTAGTGATCATATCCTAGATTAGAATGATATCTACTGTATTATGATCGCATAGCAGATGTCAAGTCTAGTACACAACATCATATACATCAGGCTGCCAACAGCCGATGCATAGGGGATCCATCTTATTTCCTCAACCTTTTGAGGTGTCTTAGAACGCTGTTTCTTAGACAATATAACTCTATGCCTGAAAGGTAGTAAACCTCTCTTGGAGTTTTACATTGAATATTTAACAAGCATCTTGTCAATATACGATGCTTGAGACAGAGCTAGCATTTTGTTCTTTCGATCTCTAAAGATCTGAATTCTCATAACAAACTGAGCATCTCCCAAATATTTCGTTTGGAATTGAGTCGCTAACCAGTTTTTAACTTCACTCAGTAGACCAACATCATTCCCAATAAGTAGGATATCGTCTACATACAACACTAGAAAGGCTCATCAACATTCTGATCAAAGCCATAAGATTTTATTGTAGTGTCAAATATTATGTTCCAAGATCGAGAAGCCTGCTTCAGTCCATAAATGGACTGATTAAGACTCCAAACTTTTTTTCCTTGACCTTGGGTTATGAATCCCTCGGGCTGCTTCATATAAATGATCTCCTCAGGATTTCCATTCAGAAAAGCAGAATTGACGTCCATTTACCAAATCTCATAGTCATAATATGAGGCAATGGCAAGAGAATCTGGATAGACTTTAGCATGGCAATAGGTGAGAAAGTCTCCTCATAGTCGACTCTCTCAACTTGGGTATAACCCTTTGTCACTATTCTAGCCTTGAAGGTTTGCATCTTCCTATCAACACCCTATTTTCTCTTATAGATCCATTTACAACCTATAGGTTTAACCTTATCAGGTTGATCTACAAGATCCCAAACCGAATTGAAGTACATCAAATCCATTTCAAGATCCATAGCTTTGATCCACTCGTTTTTGTCAATATCCTCCATTGCCTTCTTGTAAGATAATGGATCCTTAACATCTTCGTCAGCTACCATAGCAAGGATTTTCGTTAAACCCATGTAACGAACAGAGGGGTTTGCAACCCTCCCACTACGTTGAGGCTCCCTCTGAAGGAACTCTTAGAGAAGAGAAGCTTAAGCGGAAGCAAGATCGACCAAAATCCATTTTTCATCGAATATAAATTTTACAGTAAACAAGAAACAAGATATGCATTTATGTATAAATTACAACATGCTAATGAAAGGGTTTTAGAAACCTCACTAAATCTTTCTTCTGGAATTCCCTCAAATAGCACACAAACTTCTTGAAGATTTTCTCCAAGAAAAACCTCAAACAAGTTCGAACATGACCACAATGGTTTCCTCAGTATTCTCAGAGTGAGAACCTAGGAGTGGTTGACTCTGGCTATTTTTGGATTTGAGGGAATTTCGTGGATAGGAAGAAGGAATTGAAATTGTTCACAAACAAAATCCAATACACACACACAAAACTTTTCTGTTGTTTTTCTCACTGTCAAATTTGACTGTCTTGGCAAGAAGAAGAAACCTTTTCTTTTTCAATATGCCAAATTAACAACCACCCACTTACATGGGTGGAGAGAAAAGAAGGGGAAGGGAGTTGTAACTCCCTCCCTTATTATTAAAAAGAAATAATTAATATAAAGATAAATATGATAACTAACTTATCATATTATATTTATATTAAATTATATGTTATATCAAATATAACATATAACCTATAGTTTTAATATTGTATCACATACAATATAAACTATAGTTTCTTTTCTCTCTTATATGACATTTAATATAAATCATATTTATATTAAATTTAACAACTATGAATCCAATTCATAGAAACTATATTTGAATCTCATTCAAATATTTATTTCCTCTCATTAAACTATAATGTATAAAATACATTATGATAATTATATCACATATAATTGAAACAACTTAATATATCACATATAATTAAATCCCTCTACTAATTTGAACAATTCAAATTAATCCAAAAACTGATTCTCAATTAATTCTATTGAGCTACCAAAGGGACCTCATGGACCTATAGCTTGAAGCTCCAACGGTACATGAAGAACTAATCAAACTCGTTAATTTAAATTATTCATCATCCGTTAACTGTCGGACACTCCACTAAAGACCGACAACTTCATTCTTCACACTACAGATATATTTCTGTATCCAATGGATATAACCAATCAACAGTACGATGACCCTTCACAAATTGCTCGTAAGTATAGCTAGGCCAAATTACTGTTTTTCCCCTATAGTCACATCTAACTTCTTAAGTACCACTGATCCTTCTAATGAACAATAGATCATAGTCCAACTATGACTAAACCCCTCTTGGGCCAGGAGAGGGTGTGGCGCTACATTGTTCAAGACCCGGAATCAACCCTTAAGAGGAGCAATTTATCTACATACCCCTGCCTCGGGGAAGGAGTGAATTCCATCTTGTGTAGTTATGTTCTCAACTCCCCAATCAAACAAATCCCCAAAATGGTAGGCTTGTTGAGTCGGCGATCTAGCCACTCTCACCCATACAAATCACAGGATCGCCCTCATAGGCAGGCGTTCATAACTCAACTAGGATTCAGGTCATGTTACCTGTTGGTTCGAAAAAGGGGAGAGGAAAAATGCACGTCTTATGCTATGCATTAATCTCCATGCATCGATGATCATGTGTTGGACTGGAAAATATGTAACATGCCTTAAGCTCGTATGCAATGACCATGCGTTCCTATCACAAGTTTTCTTGCTTTCTCGCCAAGTATAACAATAACGCAAGTTTCTCGGGATGATCCGAGGTCGAACACAGACTTATAACTCAATAATGTTTGTAAAGCAATGCGTTTGAGGTGATAAATAAAAATAAAAAGACAGAAGTTAATGGATTATGCGCTACTCCTACTCCTAACTAAACAGATTGAGCAATGGAAGTTTAACTAAGAGAATTGGTAGAGATGCAACAACTGTTAACGCATAATAATGTTCATTATGTTAGGTAGCTGGAGTAATCCCAGCTCGCCACACTAACGCATCACACACCTCTCGGTGGCCAGCCGCATGCCTAGATCTCTATAATGCATGGTTGCGTCGAGCATAAGATCATGCCTAACTCTAGGAACAAAGCTTACTTTTCTTTAGTGTGTTCCATTACTTACCTTCTCAGGCAGTTGGTTACAGCTAATCAGCTCATATATAAGCATTGCAATAGCTCATAGACAAGCATTGCTACAGCCTCACACCAAGCGAAGAGGATTAACTCACTATACTCGTGCAACGCACACCTCTCGGTGGGCTGCTACATGCATCTTATCTCTAGGCTGCACGACTGAGTATGCGACTATCTTCGATACTTAACTAAATGATGAATGTAGATGATGATACAGAAGAAGAAGATGATGAAGATGGTGCTAAAGGAACTAAGATATGCATTGATTACAAATTATATTAATGTATTAAGCCAAAATGTAATACAATACAGAGATAAGAGGAGAGGTGGAAGGCTAGATGCAAACAATCTTTTGCTTTTCATCTGCAATGCGTCAAGGCTACTGGTGGCGCCATGGATGGATGGTAGAGAAGTCTCTCTCGAGCTCTATCTCTAGCAAAACTTTGGTTGTCACTCGAAAAGGGGCTGTGGAGGTGAAGAATCCTCAAAGAGTCTGTTCATGCTCTCATCTGTGATCACAAGGATCTGCCTTAAGGCAGAAACTCAGATGATTTGAAGGGAAGATCCAAGGTGCTATTTATAGAGCTCAAACGCCAACACCATTATTGATTGCGTTCTGACTCATCCTACCTTTGTCGTGGTATGGGCAACGTGAACATCACTTTATCTTGTTGATACTCCCAAGGTATGCGTTCAAGCTTGTTTCTCCTGAAGTATCAACGCATTCCACCCACTTGGCGATCAATCTTCCATTACGATTATCACTCTGTGGACGCAATATTTCATGCAGCAAACTAGTCTTTATGAACCTTTGCATGCGGTTACTCTTGCGGCGGTCTGAGATCGACGCATCTGGTCAATTCCTGCAATATCTGCGAAAATAGACACTTTGATGTGGAATTACGCATGATATATGGTTAGTGAGGATTTTTTGGTGCTGGTCAACGCAAGCTCACTTTTCCATATGAATTCTTGGTATTATTGACGCATATTCTGCTCATTAGCCCTCATAATTCTAAGTAAAAGGCTACAATAGTTTGTATTTTTACAAGATATCATTACTTATGGTCATTCTGGTGAAATATAAGTCTCTATTATGAACGACTTTATATAATAAGACTAAACATTTTGTGGTCCCGTCTTATACAAACTCCTTTGTATAGAATATCCCCGCTCACATGTCTATACATGAACGATCAGGATCAGATCATTTGTAGCACTTCACAATAATTGTAACACCTACAAAGCGGCCATATTCGTAGTGTCACCAGGATAAGGTACCCAACCTTATCCATCTACTATAGACCATTTAGGTTATCACTTAAATATGATCCACCCATATGTCTTTACATACATGTTTAAGTTACAAAGATAACCTTGGATGTTAGTTTATTGGTTTGTGGTTAATGAAACTAAAATATCATATATTTTATTGACAATGAATTTGAATAATATATCATATATTTTATTAAATACACAATGAGTTTGTTCAATCATGTTTACAAACTATATGGCCCTATGAGATTTAGGACATCAACCCCAACACCCTCAACACTTAAGGTGGATTTGACCTACTAGATGATCCAAGTTCAATAACTCTTGTTGAGGTATCAGATTCTTCAACAACTCTTGTTGAAGGTTTAGTAGATTCCTTGGAAAGTTCATTCAACACAATCTTATTGTGTGGTTTGTGCTCCCTTATGTGGTTTTATTCTATAAAAGTAGAGTTTGTTGACACAAACACCTTATTTTCTTTAGAGTCGAAGAAGTAACCACCTCTTGTTCTTTTAGGGTAGCCTACAAATAGGCATAGTTTTGAATGAGGTTTTGGTTTCTTGGGATTTGTCTCTAGCACATGTGCTAGGAAAACTTAAATTTTAAAATGATGTAAACTAGCTTTTCATCCATTCCATAACTCTAAAGGTGTTCTAGTAACACGTTTGGACGAAACACAATTCAAAATATACGCGGCAGTCTGTACTGTAAACCCCCAAAATGAATCAGGTAAGGAAGCATAACTCATCATGGACCGAACCATGTCCAACAAGGTTCGATTTCTCCTTTCTGATACACCATTTTACTGAGGTGTACCAGGTGTTGAGAGTTGGGATACAATTCCATGCTCTATCAAATAATTCTGGAATGTAAGATCCAAAAACTCTCCACCACGATCAGATCGAAATGTCTTAATTGTTCTATTCAATACATTTTCAACTTTTCAAAGGATTCAAACTTATTTGCTAATGGTCTTAGCACATTTCAGTGTTATAGAGGGCTTTAGTTGCTAACGGTCTTAGCACATAAAGATTGTTTTTCCAACTTTGTAGAACAAATATTAACACCATTATTTGAAATAAACACTTTATTTATAGAAAAGTTAATACAATAAGAATGTTCTAACAAAAACTTTACAGAAATTAAGTTCCTCTTCAAATCAGGAACTACATATACATTTTCTAGTAAAATATATTTATTCTGTAAAGTTAGCTGGAGACCTCTCATTCCCACAGTTGAGATGATGTGCCCAGTTCCAATCCGCATCGTCATTTCCCCAGCTTCCAGTTGTCGCCAGGAACTAATTCCTTGAAATGAAGAACAAACATGGTTAGTGGCGTTCGAATCAATTATCAAGGTTGGAACAAGTTTCGATTGAGTTAATGATCAGTGGCTTGCTTGCCCCCCTTAAACAAAGGCACATCATCATTTTCCACTAAACAAGTTTCCAAAACAAGCAAATCATTTTTATCTTGCCTTGTTGATGAAAATTGGTGAACGCAATTATGCAATGCATGTCTTAAGGTATGCGTTTATGCTCATGCGTCGGAGGTCATGCATTAGAATGGAAAGTATGCGTTAATCTAGTATAAAAAGAACATGTGTTCCTATCACAAGTTTTCTTACCTTCTCGTCAAGTATAACGAGAACGCAAGTTTCTCGGGTAATCTGATGTCGAACACAAGGACTTGTCACTCAATAATGCTTGTGAAGCAATGCGTTTGAGGTGATGAATAAAAGTAAAAAGAAGAAGTTTAATGGATTACACACTACTCCTACTCCTAACTAAATAGATTGAGCAATGGAAGATTTGCGATGAGAATTGATAGATACACAACAACTGTTAACGCATATTAATGTTTATTATCTTAAATCGTTCGAGTAATTCCAGCTCGTCACACTAACGCATCGCACACCTCTCGGTGGTCAGCTGCATGACTATATCTCTATAGTGCATGGTTGTGTCGAGTATAAGACCATGCCTATCTCTAGGAACAATGCATACTTTGCTTTAGTGCGTTCCATCTCTTGCCTTCTCAGGCAGTTAGATGCGGCTAATTAACTTATAGACAAGCATTGCAACAACCCATCGACAAGCGTTGCTACAGCCTTTCACCAAGCAAAGAGGATTAACTCACTATACTCGCATAACGCACACCTCTTGGTGGGTTGCTACATGCGTCCTATTTTTAGGCTACACGATTGAGTATGCGATCGCCTTTGATAATTAAATGATGAAGGTAAAAGATGATAAAGATAAAGACGATGAAGAAGATGGTATTCAAGGAGTCAAGATATGCATTGATTACAAAATGTCTTAATATCTTAAGCTAAAATGTAATACAATACAGAGATTAGAGAAGAAATGAAAGACTCTGCGTCAAGGCTTCTGGTGGTGCCATGGATGGATGGTAGAGACGTCTCTCTCGAGTTCTATCTCTGGCGAAAGCTCCGGTCGTCACTCGGACTGATTTGTGGAGATGAAGAATCCTCATAGAAAATCTCGCTCATGCTCTCATCTGTGATCGCAAACCTTTGCCTTAAGGCAGAAGTTCAGATGATTTGAAATGAAGGTCCCAGGGCTATTTATAGAGTTCAAACGCCGACAGTAATCATGATTGCGTTATGACTCACTGCTGCCTTTGTCGCGGTATGGACAATGTCACATCATCTTATCTTGTTGATACTCCCAAAGTATGCGTTCGAGCTTTATTCAACTGAAGTATCAACGCATTTTACCCATCTTACGGTCACCCTTCTATTTAAGGTTATCACTTCGTGGCCGCAATCTCCAAGTGATGAATGCATTCGATCGATAGCCGTAACTTCCATGCGATGGACGCATTCGGTTGATGACTGCAACTTCCATGCGATGGACGCATGCGATCACCGCATGCGTTCATCTATGCGATAGCTCAGCTTTCACCGAATCGATTGTCTTTGCGGTCGCCTGGTTTCAATGCATGCGTTTTATTTTGCGATTGCTTATTTCCAGCGCATGCGTTTGATTCCTGCAATAGCTACAAAAATAGACACTTTGGCACAGAATAATGCATAATATTGGGGTTAGTGAGGATTTAGGTGCTGATCGACACAAAACTCAATTTTTCACAAATTCTAAGTATTATCATCGCATTTTCTACTTGTTAACCCTCATAATTCTAAATAAAATGCTTATAATAACTGACATTTCTGTCAGTTATCACACCCCCAAACTTAGAATCATGCTTGTTCTCAAGCAGCGTTATACACAAGGAATTCTTAACTCACCTTTCGGCATTCCTTTGCGATGACCAGCCTTTCAGAATATAATTTACTCGTACCTCTAACCATGGCCGCATTACTCTCCTCCACTTCGACTGCTTCTTCAAAGAGATCTTTTCCAATTTTAGATCCGGCAAGCCTTTGCTAAAATTTTTATTATTCATTCTTCGTAACTTTGCGTTTAGCTTTTGAGAATGCGTTCGTTCAAAACAGTTCAAAATTTTGTGATTACTTATTCGAATGCGGCGTTGAACCTTGTTATGCTCTTCATTTTGGCTTTCCCCCACGTGTTCATACGAGCATCCAATTTCGGTTACGTTCAAACGAAATATAGGGGGTTTGAAACCCTTACCTTTGAAGACCATTCTGTTAGAGTTAGAAAACATACCATGGAAGAAAAACGGATCATTAAGCATTCTAATTCATTAATTTTGGCTTTAAATTAAGCATGCTCCATAAACTATAAAGAGGGTTCATGACATACCTTTGAAGAAACACTTGAAACTCGAATTCTAGCTGCAATTCCTTTTCAATTCAGCTTGTGAACCACCTCAAGGCCTTTCCTACTATCCTCTTGGTGTCTTGGATTGAGTTGTGAGACTTAAAATAAGCTTGAATTAAGGGAAAATAAAAGGAAAGGTTTATGGTTTTCAACTCAAAATCTATCTTCAACCTTTGAAGATTTTCAGCTTAATCCATCCAAATGCATCATCAATTCCACTGAGATTGATTCTTCAGTCAATCATGCAAGAATCATTGCTGTATGAAATGCAGCTCATGCTTGGATTAATGACTGACAATTATGGTGGAATATGTGTGAGCTTCTTGAATGGAAAGTGGAAAAATCCCACTTTTGGGATTTTTCATTTTGATTTTCTAATTGATTTCTAAAATCAATTTTTATTTTAAAAAATGAAATCTTTATTAATTTTACAAAATTAATTCAATAACTAATTTTCTAATAAAATTAATAATAAATAATTAATTAAATAATTTAATTAATTCAATATCAACTATTAAATTAATTTAACACTAATTCCACCCTTATGAATCCCTATTCATGAATTTAATATTTAAATCATATTTAAATATTAATTGATTCTCCATTTTCATTTAATTCCAAAATTAAACGCGTAATTATATCATATATAATTACTAATTCTCTTAATTTTAATTTAAACGTTTCAAATTCACTTGAAGGCTAATCCACTTGTGAGCTAGTAGGGGGATCTCGTGGACCTACAGATTAGGGGCTCCAACAACCCGAGATTAATTGGCTGAACTCTTTACACCGAATTAACCCCCATTCGTTAACTACTGGGTCACTCCACTAAAACCTAGAGTTGCACTCCCCTCACTGTAGATATATTATGTCCACTCGATATAATCATGATTAGTAAGTTAACTCTCCATAGGTTATTCATAATAACAGTTGGGTCAAATGACTATTTTATCCCTAAGATTACCTCTTGTTCCTTAAGTTTCATTGATTCTCTAATGAACAATTGGTTTGCAATCCAATCATCAAACTGAGTCTCCTTCGAGCCAATGAAAGGGTGGGGCCCCTTGTTCAAGACCTGGAGTCAGCACTTAAGGGAACAACCTCTTTACTATCCCTGAAAGTGGGTAGGAGTGAATTCCATCTTGTACCCTATGTCCCCAGCTATCTACCCGGTCTTAGCCCTGAAATGGAGGTTTATTGAGCCGGTGCTATTGAGTCAACCCTCACTTATGCAAATCTAAGGATAATCCCAAATAAACAAGAGTTCATAGTTAGCTCAGGATTCGAGATAAGTTACCTAGGTCATCGCTTTGAAATAGTCAGTCTTAAACAGTAAACAAAGTTATAAAATAAGAGTGACTTATTTTGTGGTCCGATCTTGTGCAAACTCATTGCACAGGACACCCTCACTTCTCATTTCATGTCATGTACAAATTAGGATCATTTCGTTTGTAGCACTTTACAACTCTTTGTAACAACTACAGAGTGGGCCACATCCAATAGTGTTACCAGAATAAGGCACCTAACCTTATTCAGATACTATAGATCATGTTGACTAATTACTCGAACCAGATCCACTTTTATGTCTCCACATAAAATTCAAGTACTCATGTAATAGTCATGGATCTTTTAGTTTATTGGATTTATTTCTAAAACGAAATAAGCAATTCATATATTTAGTAACAACTTATTGAATTTTTCAGAATAAGTTTAATTGTTTACAAACCACGAGTTTTAGGACATAAAACCCAACACGTTCTTCAATTGAAAAACCCTCGATCTCCAATTTGGCACCATCGTGAAAGAAACTTTGGTATTCTTTAAGATGAGAATCTAGGAGGAGTATGTGTTTTGACTATTTTGGTAGGGAAGGAAGAATTTTTTAGAGAGGAGAAGAGGAGAAGAAAAATATCAGAACTTTTCCTGTGTTTAGAGAAAAAAAAACTCTGTGCTTTTTCACAAACTGCAAAAAATAGGGAACAACTTCCCACTCACATGTCTGAGAGAGCAGGGGGGGGAGGGGGGGGGGGGTGTTACAACTCCTTCCCATAATTAGTTTTTTTATTAAATAAATAAATTTAAATATTTAATATATATATATGATAGCTACTTTATCATATAATATATATTAAACTATATGTTATATCAAATATAACATATAACTATAGTTTCTATATTGTATCAAATACAATATACCTATAATTCAATGCTCTCCTACTAATGACTTCTAATACAAATCCCATTTATATTAAGTTTAACTATATGAATCCTATTCATATAATTAATATTTGAATCATATTCAAATATTTATTTCCTCTAAGTATACTTTATATTATAATATATCAAATACATTATAGTAATTATATCATATATAATTAATTCTCTCACATAATTTGAATAATTTAAATTAATCCAAAAACTGATTCTCATTTATTCTTGTTGAGCTACTGAAGGGACCTAATGGGCCTGTAGCTTGAAGCTCTAATGGTATGTGAATAATTAATTAAACTCTTTAATTAAATTATTCACTATGCATTTACTGTCGGGCACTCCACTAAAGCCCGACAACTGCACTGTTCACACTACAGATATATTTCTGTGTCCATTGGATATAGCCAGTCAACAGTACGATGATCTTTCACAAATTGCTCGTAAATACAACTGAACCAAAAACTACTGTTTTGCCCCTGTAGTTACATCTAACTTCTTAAGTACCACTGATCCCTCTAATGAACAATAAATCATAGTCCAATTATGATCAAACCCCTTCTCTGGGCCAGAAGAGGGTGTGACACCACATTGTTCGAGCCCTGGAATTAACCCTTAAGGGAGTAATTTATTTACTTATCTCGACAATTGTAACATCTATAAAGCGGTCCAAACCCGTAGTATCACCAAGATAAGATATCCAACCTTATCCATCTACTACATACCATTTAGGTTATAATTTAAACATGAACCACATGTATGTCTCTACATATATGTTTAAGCTATAGGATAACCTTGGATCTTAGTTTATTGGTTTGTGGTTAATGCAACTAGAAGTTAAAATAAAACCTCATATATTTTATTAAATAAATAAGATGCAAACTATAGAACCCTACAAGATTTAGGGCACCAACCCCAAAACTATGGTCATCATGGTGAAATGTAAATCTCTACTGTTAATAGTGTTATATAACGAGACTATTCATTTCATGGTCCGGTCTCACATAAACCCTTTTGTATAGAACACCCCCGCTAACATGCCTCTACATGAATGATCAAAATCAAATCATTTTAGAACTTTACAATAATTGTAACATCTACAAAGCGGGTCGTATTCGTGGTGTCACCAGGATAAGGTACTCAGTCTTATCCATCTACTACAGACCATTTAAGTTATCACTTAAACATAATCTACATGTATGTCTCTACATACATGTTTAAGTTACAGAAGATAACCTTGGATGTTTGTTTATTGGTTTTATGGGTAAATGCTACTGAATGTCAAATAAAATACCTAAGATTTTATTAAATAAATGAATTATTTGTACAATACAGTTACAAACTACAGGACCTATCGGATTTAGGGTATCAACCCCAATAAGATGAATCATTATGAGGAAAACCCAACCTGTAGACTGAAGATCTCAAGAAACCGATTCAACGGGTAATAACTGATCACAAGTGATAAAGTGAATCATGCTAAAACGAACATAGAGTTCCCTTCCTATGACTTAGAGTCTGAGCATGATATCTTGAAGCGTAAGAAAGGTTGAGCTTAGTTCTTAATGAGATATATACTTGATGTCAAGTGGAGTACTTAGCTACATGAGTACTCTTGATAGACTCACCTATGTGAATGTGGAAGTGGGTGTCACTTCCTATGAAGTTTTTAGGCAAACTCTCTAGAGCGTTCATTAAACCGGGATACACGTGTTAGGCCTTAAAGCACGGGTTTTTGAACTACATCCTAGTAATGTTGTGTGTGAGATGTTATTAGAGATAGAGTTCAAAACCAAAAGTTACTTTAGTATTTTCTAAATTATCTACGCTATGTAAAGGTTCAAGTTGTAAGACACCTTACTTATGCACAGAATTTTACAGACTGATATTGTTTGATGAGAAAAAAAAAGCTTTTCTTATGTGTTTTAAATTTTCAAGTGAGGGATTGTTAGTGAAGATTTTAAGTGTTAAATGGAAAAAAAATGCATTTCGAGAATCCCATAATTACTTAGTTTGAGAAGTGAATATTCTTCTTATACTCCCACCTTGCGTTGTGTGTTTGGGCTGCAAGGGATACCCATATTTTAGAGGGAGTGAGGAGATAGGCAAAAGTGGGTATGGTGGACATCCCACACATGCATCGCCCGTCCAGTCAGGCGAGGAGAGTGTGTGATTATTTTTTTTATACTGGGGACAACGTGGAAATTTCGTAGAACTACTTGCACACTTGGACAAAGTCGCGAAACGTATTAAGGAGAGCGAGATCTGCGACTCAGCCTATAACAAGTTTCTTTTTTGTTGATTCCATTTTCTGACTACTGTTGTTCATGAACGTTCGTTGTTTTCATTTTCTATCCATCAAAGTGTAGCAGTTTCAACATTACCCCTCGCCAATCTCATCTTCCCACCCTTCGTTGCCTTTCTCTTTTAACGAAACCCAACCCCAAAACCTTCTTTTCGTTTTACATTAATTTCTGCAACTTCTACTTTCAAAATCTCTCCGTGGAGAAGGACATGAAAATCAAGTAAAATGAATGATAAAAAAAATAAAAAAATAAAAAAAAATAAGAGGAAAAGACTAGTGGATTGAAAGATAAAGATAATTAATATCATACGACGTTTTAAAAACCTATTTTACCTCAGACAACAAATGCACGTATTCTACAATATCAAGCACTAAAAGGTAATTTTTCTAACAATTAATAAATCCTTACTTTCTACTATATTTTTGCAAATTGCATTCCAGAATTTTCCCTTTTTAAAAAAACAAACGCTTCTAATAGGGTAAAAAACAGTGTTACTATTATGGTTTAAAACGAATCATTCAACAGTTAATTTAAATAAGCAATAATTACCATGTTTGAAACTTTTTTGTTGGCTACAATAACTTGAATGATTACGGCGATAAAGTTGCTTCAAAGCATCTTCTAATCAACAATATTTTGTATTAATCATGTTTCTCTTCCACCTTCACTGGGTGTATCATTTCAATGCCACCACTTACAATAATATAATTAGACTTGGAAATTCAAATCTTATGATCCACGTTATCACCCATCAATTTAATAACCAACGGTATATGGAATAAATTTGTTCTTCCCCAACTTTAAACAATTAAAACAATCAAACTAGTTTGATCTAACTATTTAGATTTATACCGTCTAATGTGAAAATAAATAAATTAAAAAAACATATAAAAATAACCGAAGATACTAAGTATTTTTCTGGAATACTCTACTATTAAGGGGTGGAAAAAAAGCAAGGAAGGCACTCACATATGATCATCATTATCCTATTTTATGAATCCAAATTTGTCAACAAAGCACATATTCTCATACAATCCCTCAATCTTACATATTCCCTCATTCATTCTATCATCTTCATTTCATTATTACATTTTTTTTTTTTATGAACATAATAGAAGTATGTTGTAATGGTAATAATAATATAAGGAAATTAAAAAGTGGTAGACAAGTCATAATTAAGTATGGCCTAATCAAATAATAAACACCAACAAACCGTGGTCGTTGTTGAATTTTAATTTTAATTTGATGATATATTAGAGTTAATTGAGAAGAAGAGGGGAGAATTTGTGGTCAAAATGAAGAAGAATATTGTGTTTGAGTGAGAATATGGGTGATGAAAAAGACAAAAAGGAAGGGGTTGTTTAATTTTATTTAGAAAGGGGATATGGGCCCATTAAGCATCATCTTCAGAATTAGGAATTGTTTATTTAGAAAGGAAAGCAAAGGATTGATTGTTGTGTGAGGATGGGGGTTGGTTTCCCCTTCAAACGATTCCATTGAATAACGCTACAATTAATTTCCCTCCCTCAGCTTTGAATTCTGAGTCGGCCATAGGCGGCGTAATGGGCAATTGTGTGTTGAAAGGGTCGGCAGAAGAAATAGAGAAAATGGTGAAAGTAGTGACCGTTAATGGGGGAATCATGGAGCTGTACACGCCAATAACGGCGGAGTGCATTACGGGTGAATATCCAGGGCACGCCATTTTCAAAAGCCGAAGCATATTCTCGGAGGCACTTCACCACAAGGAGGAGCTTCAGGGTGGGCAAGTCTACTATCTCCTCCCGCTCAACCCCTACAAGCCTTGTGCAGAAACCAGCGTCTTATCCACGCCCTATCGCATGTCCACCGCCGACACCCAAACCAAGCCAGATGTGTTTCCAAAGTACAACAACGCCGGTGTGTGGAAGGTTAACCTCGTGATTTGCCCCCAACAACTCTCCCAAATTTTGTCTCAAGATAATCGCACCCAGGAGTTGATTGACAACGTCAGGACCGTAGCCAAGTGTGGGAACGCCGTCGAATCTGCTGCCAACTCCGACCATTCCAGCGTTGCAGGTAGTTGGAAGGATAACCCCCACTATGGATTCAAATGATATATATACACACACATATATAGTCTTGTCTCTTCCCTTTGTATCATATTAAATTATATTTCATCACTTGCTCTCCCATCGACAAATTATTTTCTTTTTCTTTGGAGATGAGATGTCGTTCTTATTTCTAAATCATATCCTAGCTTTTCTTGAAAACATGTTTGGGTTGAGGATTGATAGGAGTACTAAAAGCCATGTTCTGGGGATCAATTGTGATGCAAGGAAGCTTATGAGCTGGAATGTTGTCGCGAGTTGTGATGTTGGTTGCCTTCCCTTTTCTTATATTGACCTTCTTCTCAATAGTGATCCCAAATCTTAATCCTTTTGAAGCCATATGTTGTGGATAAAGTTAGGAAAAGATTAGCCTCTCCAAGAAAATGTCTTCTTTTCTAAACCTTGCAGTCGCATTCTCATTCTCATTCGTTCAGTCTTTGGTGACATTTTTAGAGTACTTCTACCTTTCTAGAGCTTTGAGTGAGTTTTGTAAGAACTTGGAGAAGCTCTTGCACAACTTCCCTTCTGAAGGAGTGGACGGAGGTAAAGGAAATGGGGCTCACTTAATCAGTTGGGAGTCATTGAGAGACCGATTTTCTTGGGAATGTCAGGGTTGGAAATTACAAATGAAAGGATTTGCAACAATATTACGTTGTTAGCTGAAATCAAACCATATTCAAATCAAAACTTAGACACAATGGATGTCCAAAATTATATATATGTCATACAAGATGGACGTGTCGACATGCGAGATGCAACAGAGGTAGAGGTGGATGTGTTTCCAAAGTACAACAACGTGGGTTTGTTCCAAACAACTCTCCCAAATTTTGTCCAAGGACAATCGCACTGAGGAGTTGATTAATGTTGAGAATCCCACATTAGAAAAACCGAAGGGACTCACACTCTTTATAAGATAGATGGGTTACTCTTCTTATTGCCAATTAGTTTTGAGACCATTAGGACCGTAACCAAGTGTGGGAACAATGGCGAATTCGGTACCAACAACTTGGACCATTCCAACAAGTAGTTGGAAGTATAAGCTCCAATATGGGTTCAAATGTTATATCTATATAGCCTTATTTTTTCCCTTACTCTATCGTATATACTATTATATTTCATTAGTTGCTTTCTCAGCTCTGCCTTGAGATGAACTTATTGATCTTGGTTCATGTTTCTAGCGATTGAAATTTGAAATTCCTTAGTACAACTATCGATAAAAAGGGTGGGAGTGGCCCAACCTTAGTAAATAATTGCACACACAAATTAAAATTACATATTGGTATATATATCAAAATGAAAGAGATTCAAAGTGCTTTACAAGAACTCAATTTGTTTTGATCCTAACGAGTGTGAAGTTGAGTGGGGCATCGGTACTGTCAGCGATGACACCGGGAAGTTGTTTTAGTAGTGGTAGTGGTTGTTCTGCTTCATTCTTCAGCCTTTGTCTTTGCTCTATAAGTTGGTATAACGTTTAGCACCAAACATGCCTAGTTAAGGTAGCCAAATCACCATTTACTGACGATGGACGACATAAAAATAACTTCAAAAAGAGAGGCAAAAAAAGAACCACCAAAACTTAAAACTAATGTCAAAAGGATATTCATTTCTTCGACCCTTCTCATTTGCGCGATCAATGAGGTTTTGCAACTTGTCTAGCTCTCTCACCATTCGCTACCCACAAAAGAAAAAAACAATTGGTGCCAAAAAAGCCAAAAAAAAAAAAAAAAAAACACAAACTTATTATTTTGAAGAAAAGAAACGGATGTGGTGGTCGAAGTGGAAATATGTACGTTCTTCCTGATATCTTCATGAAGAATCTGAGCCTTCTTTTCGATCTCTTTCTGAATAAACAACAGCCAACTTATTCTTACTGTTAACTATTTGATTTGATAGTTGGATACAAGAAATGGAGTAATATGAATTGAACTTACAACAGTGGGTCTCTGGTGTAGACCCTTTGCTATCCTTTCCTTAAGATCCATGCAATCTTCCTACGTGGAGAAAACCAAACTAGCCTTAGAGTTAAAAAAAAAAAAGCTCAAAAAAAGATAACAGCTGTTTGGGTCTGGAATAGTGAGCTCCAAAGAATTATGAAGTAAGGTTGATAAAGTATAAAATTGATATTTTTTAATAGTGGGATTCACAAACTCCTTAGTTTGAAACTCCACTTCCCAACTCCTTTGGCCAAATATAATCTAAGGGGGTAATTTTAGGTTATTATAGTTTGATTATAATAGTTTTTGTTTTGGATATTGATTATTTTAATTTGAGTTATAATAATATGTGTTTGAGATGTAAACTATATTAATTTGAGAAAAAAATAGTAAATACTGTAACAAAGAATAAAAAAATGAATGTAAATAGTAAAACTAAGAATAAATACGGTAGCAAATGAGAATTTTGAAATAATATTAACGGTAACTAATTGAAAAATACAAAATAATATTTACAGTAGCAAGAGATGATTATTATAGTTTTATAGTTTTAGGATAATTCTTGCCTCAAGCACACCTTAAGAATTTAAAAACTAAGTTAAGTCATAGCTACACATTTGTGATGGTTGTAGGAGCACCAAAATTAGAATAAATTAAAGGGATAAAAATTTAGATTTTTTTTTCTTTATTTCATTTCAACAATATGTGAGCTCCAAAGAATTATGAAGTAAGGTTGATAAAGTATAAAATTGATATTTTTAATAGTGGGATTCACAAACTCCTTAGTTTGAAACTCCACTTCCCAACTCCTTTGGCCAAATATAATCTACACATTTGTGATGGTTGTAGGAGCACCAAAATTAGAATAAATTAAAGGGATAAAAATTTAGATTTTTTTTCTTTATTTCATTTCAACAATATGTGGGGTGGGGTAATCGAACATCTATCATCAAAATTGACAGATAACCCAATCTAGCTTAAGCACTTTGAGAAGCAATATAATGTTTCATTTAATTGACATAAAATAGAAACAAATAATGTAACAGTACAAATAATCAAAACAAAGCTTTTAAATTGAGAATAATATTGATCGGGCAATTTGTAAGTAGTTTGGTTACCTCAGTTAAGTCAGAATCAGAGAGCATGGAAATTTGAATGTTGGGCAACCCACAAAAATGCAACACAATCCCCGTTCCACCTGTGCTTACAGCTGAGAGGCCACAAATCAATTAGTTAATAACGAATCAGCAAAAGCGAAAACAACTTGAAGGATATATATATATATATTATATATATGTTCTATTTTACCTGTTACTTGCAAGAGCTGTTGAGAAATTTTCCCTTTAGAATGAAGTTGACTGGAATTTGTATCGATGACCATAACGAAACTTCCCACCACCTTGTCCTCGAAGCTTTCAAGCTGTTTCAAAAGATCCTCCACTAAGCTCCTTGTCAAGTAGACGAGTTTGATGTTATGGGGAACTAGTGATGCAAAGGTTGGTTTGTCCTCAGAGCCGCTCAATGTTCTGTGGTGCTTGTTCAAAGCAACATCCCCATTAATTTGTGGTTGATCCGGTTCCAAACGTGATCTCTTTTTGCTAATTATTCCATTATTGGCTTCATTGGCATGAAAAAGATGCGGCCCCAAGAGAAGATTAATGTGCTTCATGGCTACAGTATTCTTCTTGAAAATGAGATGCAGGGGCCCGTCACAGATGACTTTCTTCTTATTTATGGGGTGGATCAGGTCATTCTCTTGAACATACTTCAAGATGATGGAACTGACTTCGGATGGAGATAGCTGCTTGGTTGAATCTACGCCGAAGGAAGTGAGAAATTCAATGAGAGGTTTTGATCCCCAGCCCACGAATTTCTTGGTGTCTCTGTCTTGTAAGGTCTTGGCCACCGGCGTTGGGGTGGTATCCGTCATTTTCTTTCGGCTTTTCTTCGACGAACAGGCTTCTTCAACGGCCACAAGATCGCCTCTGGTTAACCCTTCTTCTTCTTTCACAATTTCCCAATACTCTTTGAACAGGCACTCGTGTGTATCTCTGTCTTCGAAATCCACGGCTTTCTACTAATTACAAACAAAGAAAACAACACCGCGTGAGGTTCTTGAGGATGAAATAGTAAAGACACGCAAGAATGCAAGAGATACCTTGGAGAAAGAGAGTTTCTCGGCAAGACGAACGAGGGTCCAGCACTCTGTGCAGAGCCCCTTATTGGGTCGCAAGGGGATAAACTTTACAGATTCGATACAGTTTTTGCAGAAAGAAGTTGGACAGCAGAAGCAGTGGACCTCGGAGGCTTCTTCACAGGAAGAACAAGAATGGCAATCTGAGAAAAGAAGAAGATATTGGTGAATAGAAAGAAAGAAGTGGTAGTGGAATGGAATGGAATTATGGAATGGGTGAGGGGCTAATCACCGCAGGTCCAATCTTCTTCAATTTGAAAGGCAGTTTCGCCATCGCAATCGGAATCGGAATGGAATCCCAGGCAATCGAGATGGTACACCTTTGAGCAGTTGCTGAAAAGCAGTGCAGAAAGTAATGAGATCATACGGAGAATATGAAGGGAGGCGGAGGCCCATGAGAAAAGAGTGTACTAAAAACTAACCCATTGTTGCAGAGAATCAAATCTCCACCATCCTTGCAGACGAAGCACCAGTCCTCTGCTTTTGCTTCTCTCCCCTCCATCTCACAGACTCACACGCGATGGTGATCTTCTTCTTTTCTTTGCCAAACACTAAACTAACAACTTTTTGCGTATTATACACGGTTCATATCCCATATTCAATTCTATTTACTATATTAGGCTTGATTTCCTCCCCATAATAAATGTTTTCCTTTTTTGTATTTACATTTTCTCTCCTAATTTCAACCTCACCATTTATTTAAAGTCTTATTATCACATTCTGCTCCTCCTGTTTTTAATTTTTAACTCTTCACCTTCCCTTCTACACCTTTTCAATAATAATCATTATTCTATTTTCATACGTTGAGATTTTTAATTATATATTTATTTATCTTCACGTTATCCTGTTTTTATTTCCTATTATATACCATAAATATCTCACTAATAACATATCATATCAGATTTTTTTTTTGAAAATGGTTAGAAATAGCACGATGAAATTTTTATCTTATAAAACTAGCATTTTAAAAAAAAATTTGTAAAAATGGGTTTTCTCGATTCATCCTGGGAGAGACCGACCACGAGATTTTAGTTAAAAAATGATTTTTTTTCAAGTTATCGATTGTTTGAGGTTTTTTGGTACCATATTATACAACGAATTATGTGCATCTCGGTGCTAATCTCGGACAAAATAACATCGAGATTCTATATATTTGAGCTTTCTCGATGAAATCTTGAGCATAGTTAACACTGAAATTCTGAGCTTTTTCGGAGGAATCTTGACAGATTGACATTGAGATTCTATATATATCCCAAATCTTATCCAATTTTTCAAAAAATATGATCTTTCCCAAAAATTTAAAAATGGTGAATCAATTTGGAAAATTGATAATTGGAAAATGCATTTAGAATTTTGGAAATTCATAAAATTGTGAAAGCATAAATTATGCTAAAGATTTGAAAAATTACGTGATAATTTGATATAATATTTAGTAAACATAATTTTGGCGAAAATTTGAAAATATTATAAGATTTGAGAAGATTACAAAAAGAAATTAACAAATGTGTGTAATCGGCGATATGTATCGAAAAGGTCCAAAACAGTTGAAAAAAAAAGTTAATTTTTTAACTAATTCTCGGTAATCGATCTAGTTCGAGATGGATCGAGAAAAACTATTTTTCTGAATTTTCAAAAAGTATACTAGTTTTGTAAGGCGAAAACATAAACGTGCTATTTTTCACAATTTCCCTTACTTCTTCTCATGATTCAATATTCTCTTATTATGTTATAAATATATGTAAAAAAATAATTTTGAATCTTATATTTTTAGGAAATTTAAAACTTAACATATAATTTGCTATCCTAGTATTTTATTTCTATTTTTATTTTTATAATCCTATTATAAATATTTAGTTAGTACAATAAATGAGCTATGTGAATTTGAGTCTGGAATATAAAAATAATATATATAAGGATTATTTTTAAATATAGAAAAATGAACTAATATTTAGGTCTATCAATGTCTATCATTGATAGTTCTAAAATTTTACTATATCTTATAAATATTTTTAACAGTTTTATCATTTGAAATAATTTTTCAATATATAAGCTATAGTTGAATTGCGTTTATTTTACTGTCTAAATAGATTTCAATAGATAAATTAAGCACACATTGTAAATTTCAAAACTATCTTTATAAATGAAAAAGAATCAAATTTGAGTAAGTGTGTAGTTGTATTCTCTATTTAGTTGTGTATTTTAAAAGTTCATTAACCACTATTTAAGAGTTCGTCACATATGAAAAGTTAAAATATTGAAGCAATAAATGAAAAAATATGTGTAGATATGTAATCTATCATATCTATATATAAATCAAATATTTATAAGATAATTCTTTTTATAAAGACAACAACCCAAAAAAAAAAAAAAAAAAAGAATAGATGGAGAGAACGCTTATTATCCGTACACGGAATCACACATTCCATTTTTCGGTCTCGAACATTTGATTTTTTTTTCTACTCCACATTTTATTTTTCAATTAGAGTCTCTTGATTAGGGAGGGAAAGATTCAATTGGTAGTCAAATCAAATCAAACTGAATTTTTTAGTATGTGAAATCGAACCGAACCATGTATATATGATGTAGATCGATTTTAAATTCAATTTTGATATTTTTAAAAAATCTATGTTATTTTTTTAAAATTAAAAAACGATTTGATTCGTTTCGGTTTTATTCTTTAAATTAAAAACGGTTCGGTTTCAAATTTGATTTTACTCTTTTCTAAATATATATATACTAGTTAAAAATAGTTTGGTTCAGTTTCAAATTTGGTTTTTGAAATTGAAATCGAATTGAACCAAATTAATTTAGTTTCGAAATTTATTCAAATCGAATCGAACTGTATTTTTTAATTTTACTGAATTTTGATTCGATTTTTAGAAACTATTCAGTTTTTGGAGTTTAAATGGTCACCCTTTCGTTGATAATTTGTGTGTCTATCTATTGATATGACAAGGAATTATCCAACATTAGAGAGTTTGAATTGCTTTCTCGGAAAAAGGGCAAAAAAAAAAAAAGTAGGGAAATCATAATAATAAGGGTGAAGCACAAAAATAAGTTTCATTGCAAAAATAATTAAATCTAATTTACGAGTAGATTTATTAGATTTGACAAAACTATCATCTTTTAAGATTTTGCTTTTTTTCCAACTACTCAACCCCTGTAATTAAGGACACATAATAAACCAAATATAAAATAATCTTATTCTACATAGGTAAATATTAAAATAATCTTATTCTACATAGGTAAATAAAAAATAATAGGAAAAAGTATCTTTTTGATCTCTAGATTTTTGATCTAGTTTCTATTTAGTTTATAGGTTTCAAAATATTACACATTTAATCTTAAATTTTGAGTTTGGTTTTAATTTAGTCCCTAGGTTTCAAAATGATACAATTTTACCTTTAATGTTTGAAATTTGCTTCAATTTGGTCCATATCTCAAAGTTTACACTTCCAACCTCAAATTTTCACTAAATACTCACTTTACGTCTCTTAGAGTTAATTTATGTTAAAAAATTAGAAATCTTTAAAAGAATTATAATTAATTAAGTTTCACTATTTTACCACTTTTAAAATTAAATTTAAAATTTTACTTCCAATTATCTTTAATTAATTAGTAGAAATTGACGTAAATGATTGAAAGTAATATTTAATGAAAAATTGAAGTTAAAAATATAAAATTTTGAAATGAAATCCATGGACCGAATTGAAACAAAATTCAAATCTCAAGGATAAAATTGTAACATTTGAAATTTAGAGACCAAATAAAAGCTAAAACTTGTCGATTGTCCATATATCTAATTGGTTTTTCTTAAGCATTTACAAGAATTTTATGGGATACAGATTATGGCTTAAATGTGGGAAGTGTTTAAAAAATGTGGGAAGAGTAGGAGAGTGAAAGGTATAATTCTAAGGGTAAAAGACTAATCATTATTAATTTTATCCACTTATGTCCAAATTCAAAGCTTAACATATGGAAACTGCTTTTCTTAACCTAAAAGAAATTTTATTTTACAAAACTAATATCTTTTCAAAAACTATTTTTCTAACATCTTTATTACTTTTTCGGATTCTAATTAAAGAAACCACATAGTAAAAAATCCATTTTATCTCCCATTTGATGCCTTTAATTTTATCTTCACCCAACTTACCTAACACAAGTTTTTTTTTTGCCTAAAAAAAAGAATACATGCAACTTTTCTTTTCTAGACTCAACTTTTTTTTTTTTTAAAGAGAAATTCATTAACAACAAGCAACTAACTACAACCATACCACTCACTTGGACTCAACTTTAGGTTCAAACTTTAAACTTTAAACTTCAGTTCCAATTTGGTTTTCACCAAAAATGTTATATTTGGGGGTCCAAAATTTTGCTACTTTCTTACATTTTTTTTATCGAGATTTCAACAAATTTTTACTAGAATTTTACTGTAGAAGTTAATTTTATGAAATTCTTATGAGAATTCTTGGTAAAAATTCCAATTTTAGGGTTTGGAAATTTTCTTTTAAAAAGTTGGAGATTTTTAATTTTTTTAAAAATATTTCATGTAAACTTTTATGTACTTTTTTTCCGACTAGGACCTTACAGGAAAAAAGACATAGCACACTTAAATTTAATTAAAAATATCCATAAATTTTTACGTATATTTTCGTTAGAAATCGATCAGGTTGTTATGGGGAAAAAATTTAGAAATGTTGTTTTACGAGTAAATTTAATTAAAAAAATCCCCACCCCATAATTATTGTGCTAAAAAAATCAGGTAAATGTGTTTCTAAAAAAATTCCTAAAAAGATGATTCACACGACAAAAATTATCTTGCATACAACATTAGAAATACTATTAAGAAAAGACATTTGACTGAAAACCAGAGGATATGGAACAAATGGAAAGAAAATGTAAAAAAAAAAAAAAAAAAAAAAAATTTCTAGAAAATTTCCGTATAAGAAATCAAAAAAATAAAAGAAAAAATTGAATGAATCAAATTCCTTAGCAAAAGTCGAGCCACATAGGGACTAGGAGGGGCAGTGCCCTCCCTCAATTTATCCGTATTTTATATTTTTAATATAAATTATAAAGTAATATCTATTAATATATATAAAACCATTCAAATTGAGTAACAAAAATAAGGTTGGCTTGTTGTCGTGTAGTGTTGTTTGGTTAGCTCCATATATGAGTTTGACTTTTACTGCTTGTAACATTTTATTTCAGACTTTTGTATGAGTTTTTATCAATTTTTTCATCTTTAATGGGTTTTAAAGCCTAACTCGTGTAAAGAATAATAAAGAAAAGTAGGTCAAACAAGGTGACATTTAGAATATAATAATGTGTCGTATTTTAATAAACAATGTGACATTTAAAATATTATAATGTGTCATTTTTTAATGAATAATTAAACATTATATTTTTTTTATCAGCAAGAAGACTGGATAGTTTATAGACTTTTTTCTTTCTTTTCGAAATTCATTTTTTAATCTCAAGAATATTTGATTAAAAAGATATCATTCATTTTTTTTTACATATTTTTTATATTTATATTACACTTTATATATTTTTATTTCTTTCGGTGTTATTTTTACCTTCACATTTACTCGTATAGGTTCTTAAAATTAATTTCAGAATTCAAACAAGAGGATTATTTGCTGTCAATCATTTATATATACAAACTTGACAAGTAAGTTTTAAAATCTTCTTAGACTTCAAGTTTTTATGTCTTTAAATCTATATAATGGAATGTAATATTCTTATTATTAATTTTTCTTGTAAAATTAATTCAAAATTTATATGGAGAGATATTATAAAAGAAAAACAACAATAGAGACTATAGAGGAATCATTTTCAAAGAAAAAAATGTTTTGGATTCTGATCAATCTTATATAGAAATCAATCTAGAAACTATCTGCACATCTTGGTCTAAGAACCAAAATTTATGATTATAATTATAATATTCGAGATCAAGTTCATATAGCATATTTACTAAAAGATCCTTGTCAACCTCGAAATCATATTTCCATTTAAGAATTTTGGTACAAAGTTAAGACGATTTAATATAGCTTGGTTAAGTGAATATTCTAATTAGTTAGAATATAGCATTTTAAAGGTATTGCATTTTGTTTATGTTCTATCTATTCAAACCAAAAGTAAGTGAAGAGTTAAATCGATTTCAAAACATGAAAACTTGTAGAGGGCAATTGTAATATAATAAATTAGTTAATATATGAAGCTAATATTTTTTTACATTCATTTATAGATTTTTTATTAGACTTGTATATATAGTGCTAAGTGCCCCTATATAAAATTCCTGGTGAAGCGCGTGAACGCACATGCTAATGGAATTCATTTTGGAAAATTTGAAAAACAAGAAAAGACATAAAACATGTATAGGATAAACATTAATTTTATAGCATGCTATTAGAGAATAAGGAGAATACCTCTTGAACACTGACTTAAAAAAAATCCTTCTCCTTGTGTTGATCTCACAAATAGACACGAACTTAAGACTTCTTCCAATTTTTACGATCAGCCACGAACACCGAGTGAAACATTACCATTTGGTTTCGTCGCTATTTTCTGGATAAGTATTGAGTATGGTGGGATTCTTCTTTTGAGGGGAGATTTTTTTTTTTTAGAGAGAGAAATTGATGAAGTCAAATTTTTCTTAAGGAGAGTGTGAAAGAATTGGTTGGATGAGTTATAACTCCCTTCTACCAATATATAAAATAACTACACCAATTTGGGAGTGAATAAATATTATTAATTAACAATTGACTAATTAAATTAAGTATCATATATTTAATTTAATTTAAATTATATTCAAATAATATCATCTCACATAGCCTATAGTTTTAATATGAATCTCATCCATATTAATTGTAATCTATAAGGGTTGTTTGGGCTGCTGAGTTAGACATAATGCTTGGAGTTCATATATGTGTGGAGTGGATTTCATATATCCGTGGAATTCATATGTTTGTGTGTAGGGTGTAGAATTATTTGGTATGAGTTCATATGTCTATGTTTGGTGTGTAAAGTTGAGTTCATATGTCTGGGGTATCTGGTATAGTTTTTTGAACTCTAAATAATCTTTTTTTATGATGATTATTTTTGTTTTGAAATTTTTTTATTCAATAATTCTATCCATCTTTGTATTAAATAAAATATGAGTTGCAATTTTTGTTCTTTTAATTCTTAAAGGTTTTTTTTTTTTTTTTTTTTTTTTTTTTTTTTTTTTTTGTAATGAACAACAATTAACTCACTACATTTCTTGTAGGAATAATGTAAAATAAAATGGAAAACCAAAGAGAAATCAAAACTTTTGATTCATTATTTTTCTCCATGAATTTCATCATCATCTTATTCTTTTTTTCTTCTTCCTATTGTTGCTTTGTTTTACTTTGTCACAAATTTTTTTAATTGAATCCTCATCATCATCTTAACAGTCAGTGAAATGACACCACATGCCTTCAACAATTTCACTTTCAATTCCTCCAAAATTAAAGGATCATAACAGAAAAAATCTCAAATTTTCCTTATTTCTTGCTAGAAAATGTTCTAGGAAAAAAAATCTTCATTTTATGGGTTTTTTAAAATGTGTTACATACTATTCAACTCCATACATACTTTTCCAAATATCATTAACACTCATTTGATATGTGAATTCAATTAAGTAAAAATAAATTTTACAAATTTCTATGTATAGATATTGTACTTAATGTAGAGAAAATCTAATTATATAATCAACCCTACAACATACTTTAACATTTATCGTGTAAGCCTTGGTTTCTTTTCCCTCCAATTAGGGTTAAAGATCACTAAATAATCATTGGAAGTAAGCTATAAAGCCAATTACTATCGACCTATAGTAAATAGAATGTGTCGACCTCTGTCACTGATCTACGATCCTTCCTTGGATTAGCCAATTACAATCAACGGTTCGAGGAAGGATTCTCTAAAAAGCCAGGACCCTTGACGGAGTTATTTAAGAAAGATACGAGTTGGAGGTGGACTCCAGACTGTCAAGTCGCTTTTAAAAGCTTGAAGAAGGCCATGACGGAGGGCCCTGTCCTTGGGATAGCCAATGTTACTAAGCCCATCGAAATCGAGACAGATGCATCGAACTTTGCTTTGGGAGGGGGGGGAGGTATTCTTCTCCAGGATGGACACCCCATTGTGTACGAGAGTCATAAGTTGAATGACGCTGAGAAGCGGTATGCCGCTTCCGAAAAAGAAATACTAGTAGTTGTTCATTGTCTAAGAGTCTAGAGACAATACCTTCTAGGTACCAACTTCTCCAGGATAGACACCCGATTGTGTACGAAAGTCATAAGTTGAATGACGTTGAGAAGTGGTATGCCACTTCCGAAAAAGAAATTCTAGTAGTTGTTCATTGTCTAAGAGTCTGGAGGCAATACCTTCTAGGTACCAAGTTTGTGGTCAAGACAGACAACAGTTTGATATGCCACTTTTTAAGCTAACCCAAGTTATCATCGAAACAGGCACGATGGAAAGATTCTTGCACCTTGACTTCATCATGCACCCGCTGAAAGTGAGAGAATTTGAATTCATACTGGTCATCATTGACAGATTCTCGAAATATGCCACATTCATCCTAACACTGAAACTGTGTTCCATAGAAATGACAACCTACTTATTCTTTAAGCATGTCGTGAAACTGTGGGGTGTTCCTGTGAGCATCATTAGTGACCATGACAAAAGATTCACTGGGACGTTCTTGATGGAATTATTCAAAATGTTTGGCTCGACTCTTAACATCTCGTCGGGCGATCATCCAAAAATTGATTGGGAAACAAAACATTTCAATAGCATGCTCGAAGAGTATATGCGACACTTCATCGATGCAAGACAAAAGAATTGGCTTCAGATGTTGGATGTTGCCCAATTTAGTTTCAACAGCCAGAAAAGCACGTCCATGGGAAAGACCCCCTTTGAAATTGTTTGCCGTCGACAACCCCTCATGCCCCTAATCATAGACCACCCGTATGTAGGAAAGAACCCTCAAGTGCATAACTTCACCAAAGAGTGGAGACAGTCCTCTGAAGTTTCTCGCATGTGCTTAAAGAAAGCGTCAAGGCACATGAGGAAGTAGGCTGATACAAACTGTAGGCCTCGTGAGTTCCAAATGGGCGACAACATATTGATTAAACTACAGTCAGAACAGTTCTAATTTTGTTGCCAGCTATTAAGAATGTCCTAAAACTAGCAGTTCGTAAATGTTAACATATTCTATTTATCATAAAAGTATTATTGAGTTTTTCATTCAATAAATAGTTATTAATAATGCATTATGTTATAAAAATCCAATAAACAAATACATGGCTATAATATGAATACTTTAACCATATGTGAAGACATAAAAGTGAATCAAGTTTTAGTATATAGTTAAAATTTATTGGGAATGTTCTAGAACTCGCAGTTCGTGTTAAACATTCTATTTATCAATAAAATATTATTGATAACTTATTCAATAAAGTTGTTGATTTTGTATTCTATTATGAAAATCCAATAAACATATTCATGGCTATAGTCTGAATACTTTAACTTTATGTGGTGACATAAACAGGATCAAGTTAATAGTATATAGCCTAAATGGTCTAATAAGTATATGGATAAAATTAGGTATATCATTCTGGTAACACTATTGGATGTGGCCCACTCTGTAGTTGTAACAAAAAGTTGTAAAGTGCTACAAATGATGTGATCCACAGATCGTTCATGTAGAGACATGTGAGAGAGAGCATCCTATGCAACGAGTTTGCATATAGACTGGATCATAAAAATAGTCACTTTTCTTTGTAATGACCGTTTACTGTTAAAATTGACTATTTCATTTATTAAGTAACCTAGGTTAACTTGATCTTAATCTTGAGCTAGCTATGAATTTCTATTTGTTCGGGATTATCTTTTGATCTGCATGGATGAGAGTAGTCCAACAACACTGCTCAGTAAGTCTTCCATTTTGGGGATAAGACCGGATGAATAGCTGGGGACATAGCCCTGCAAGATGGAATTCACTCCTACCTGATCTAGGGTTAGCAGATAGGTTGTTCTCTTAAGTACTCATTCTAGTCTTGAACAATCGGGGCCCCACCTTCTCATGATAGAGAAAGGACTTGATTCATAGGTATTATGAATCAAAATTTTTCATTAGAGGATCAGTAGGAACTTAAGGAACAAGATGTATTCATAGAGGTAAAACGGTGATCTTGACCCAATTGTGATTACGAACAACCTGTGAAGGATCAACCTACTGATCATGGTTATATCAAGTGGACATAATATATCTACAATGAGGGGAGTTCAACTATGGGCTTTAATGGAGTGGCTCATTAGTTAATGAATAGGGGTTAATTCGGTATAATGAGTTTGACCAATTAATCTCGGATCGTTGGAGCCCATGATCTATAGGTTTGCGAGGTCCCCTTCCTAGCTCGTAAATGGATTAGCTTTAGAGTAGCAGGATAAGTTAATTTGAAACGTTCAAATTAGAATTAAACGGAACAGGAGAATTTGTATTTAAATATGAATTAAATATATGAAGGTGGATTTGTGTAAAAATCAATTTTATATTTGATATTAAATTAATCAGAATTAATTGAATTATTTAAATAATTATTTATTAATTTATAAAATTTATTTATTTATTAATTTTATAAAATTAATAATATTTTCAATTTAAAAATCAAATTGATTTTTTGAAATCATTTGTTTTTTTTTTTTGAAAAATTGAAAATTTGCACAAAATGGAAAAGTGGGTTTTTTCATTATCTTCTTCAACTAGCTCACACAAAAACCATTTACCTTGGCTTTAATTACTTCAAGCATGAGTTGTATCTCATGCAGACTTCTTCTTTGCATAATGGCCTACAATAAATAAAGAAGATTGGAGTGAATTTGAGGGATGCATTCAAAGGATTTTTACAGAAAAAAACCAGGCTGAAGAATTGTTTTTCAAGTGGTTTTGTATCAGTGAGCTTCACTCCTAATTTCCTATTGTTCAAGCTGTTTTTGAGTCCCACAATTCATTCTAAAGCTCCAAGAGGATAGTAGGAAAGATCTTGAGGTAGTTGCGACAAGTTTTGGAGAAGACAACAACTGAGAATCAAGATCTTGAAGAGTTCTACAAAGTTATGACTTCAAACCCCATATTAGATGAGTATGCTTTAGTTTCTGCCAAAATTAATGAATTAGAGTACTTATTGATCCTTGTTATTTCCGTTGCATGCTGATATACTCTTACAATTGGTATCATAGCATCATATAAGCATTCAATTCGGTTTAATTTTGGTGTGGTAGGTGTTTTTCATGAGATATATGAAACTGATGCACTGATATGGTTTTCTTGTTTTTGGCATTTTATTTCTCTTTAATTTCTAGATTAAATTTGTAATTAGCTCTTGATTCATGAGTTTATATATGTTATCAAGAGTCTGTAATTTATTTGGAGGCATTAGAGTTGAAATTAATATGTAATTGAAGAAACAAGTGAAGAAGGCCGAGTTGCAAATTTCAGTTTTTCAGCTTCTACTCAAATATCGTCGTTGAGGTTTAAATGTTAGACGATCGTGTAGCTACGGGCATTGGATGTTGTAGTGTTGTGCGCTAGACGATCATGTTTCGGTGTGAGTTAAACGATGCGTTGAAAGTGCTATACGATGGCACTACACAATTGTGTAACTGCGACACGAGCTAAACGATGCGTTGAAGTTCTATATGATGGCACTACACGATCATGTAGCTACGGCAGATGCTAAACGATGACAAGACGCTATTCGATGGTGCTAAGTGATCGTGTAGCTCTAACCGGGCACTAAACGATGGCACTATACGATAGATGGAAGACACTAAGCGATCGTGTACCTCTGTCCGACACTAGGCGATCGTGTTAGACGATAGACTCAAGTTCTACACGATCAACCTTAGCGAGATGTTGAGCTTGGACCAAGCGCAACCGGTTCGATCGGTTTTCTCGAGGTCCAGTCCGGTTCAGCCTCAAAGGGTTTTTTGGTTAGTCCAGTTCAGAATTATCCAGCCCGGTTCAAGTTGCTTGGGTTTGGTTTGGAGTGATTCAAGCGGTTCAGAAGTGGTTTTAAAGCTGTTTGTAATAATTAGGCTTTTGTTTGCTTGTTTATGCCAAAACTAAAACCATATCAGTTTGTGTTTAATTGTTTATGCATGTGATATATGTAATAATTAAATAATTCATGTATATGCATACAGTATACCATGTAGATTTAAAACCCCACCGTAGGAAGCATGTTACATGCATTGAAAGTATGTTATAAAATGTTATAATATATAGTATGCATGTTAGGGTTTCTTTTATTTAATATAATGGTTATATTAGATATTGAATGCCTTTGTTGAATGTTGTAGATGTTTAGCATGTCTAAAATTTTGTAAACTGTTATAAAATTGGGTTAGACGTTTAAAATCCATAACAAAGAAGAACTACATGCTCACTTAGGTTAACAACTAGTTTTAATCGTTAAAATAGATTGTTACCTTATAAAATTTGGTTTCAAACCCAAATCGATTCATAAACCTTTCTAAGGCTGGGGGTACTTAAGTTGACGGTTTACGGATCACCTCCTACCTAGGGATTATGACTAGAAAATTGAGTGTTGTTAACTGATTTTATGAGCTTGCGTGACGGTGTGGGGTAATAAAATGGTTTATCACCTAGACATTGTAGGTTAAAATCCAATTATAAGTGTTATACTTGGATAAACTACTTAGACTTAGGGTAGTTTGTTTAGTCGAAATTTACCTAAGTAAAATATCCAAACATATAGAACATTTCAGTGGAAGATTAACAATATATTCAATATATAGTTATTAGCTCTTACGTCCTCAAGAGTTCACACCGTGAGATCCATGCTCGGCTTCGTGTCACTTTTACCACGATTACTCTATTCGGAAAGTGTTTGCATGGGTCATAACAAGGTGAATGAGGGAAGTAGTTCATAGTAAGTGGGTGAAGGAAATTTTTCAGCAGTGTCCTACGGTCTCCTCCATTAGTTTTAACCGTGAGATTCCTATGTTTCGCCTGTTGTCGTTTTTAAGCAGCACTAGCTAGTCGTTAACTACGATGATCCCCTCGAAGGGTTGTAACATAGGATTCAGAACAACTCAGGCTTCAGTAAAATGAATAGGGTCTTATAGTTTCGTCTTGGATATTATCTTCTATTTCGGGGGCGTATTCATACCGTTCTATAAGATCTGAAAATGGAAGGTCAAACTTACAAGAATTACAAATTGTTAGTAAAGATCTTGACCGAAAACGATAACCAAAAGAATTATAGGAGTAAAGAGTTATTCTGATATAGTATTTGGTCAAGAATTGTCTTGCTTCTGTGAAGGAATTCTTGACTGCGCCTCGATAGCAATTTTTCTAAATCACTAAAGTATCATTGCAAATAAATAAATATTTATTGGATACTTTATTATTTTGCTAAAAATGGATTTAGATGCATAAGTATTTAATAGAGTTTGTTTAAAATTTTTCAGCAATGTCGAATTCAATCATACAATTGCTAGCTTCCGATAAATTTAACGTGAAGGATATTCAAACTGGAAATCCAACATCAATACAATGTTAGTTGTGGATGATTTGAGGTTTTTGTTGATGGAGGAATGTCCTCCGGTTCCCAGTACAACAGCGAACTGAAATGTTGGGGACATCTAAGATAGGTAGGTAAGGGCTAATGAGAAAGTTGGGCCTACATTTTAGCTAGTATATCTGATGTACTTAATAAAAAACATGAGGTCATGCCCACAACCTGTGAGATAATGGCGTCGCTTCAGGAGATGTTTAGGCAATCGTCATCCTTTGTTTGACATGAATCCATCAAGTATGTTTATGTTACGTGAATATGGGCTCGTATGAGTAGAAAATAGAAAATCAGTGGCTCTTTCCATTGTGCAAGCAAGATTTACAATCCTCTTCCCGCCGAGCCCTCTTTCTCCTCCGCTTTCGTTTTTACTAGAGAGATCCAGTGAAAGATGGAACCAATGTTAGAGAACAAGTTCTCGATATGGTGGTCCATTTTAATGTTGCGGAGGCTCATGCAGTGATGATAGATGAGATGAATTAAGTAAGTCTGATATTGAAATCTCTCCCGAAGAGTTATCTGCCATTCAGAACCAATGCTGTTATGAACAAAATTACTTATAATTTGACCACGCTATTGAACGAGTTACAAACATATCAGTCGATGATGAAACTGAAGGAAAAAGAAATAAATGTTATTTCTAAACCAAAGAAGTTTTATAAGGGGTCTACGTCTGAAACGAAGGCCACTGATAATAAGAAGTCATTTCCTTCTTCTTGAAAAGACAAAACCATACAAATGAAGAAGAAAGGAAAAGGGAAAAAGAAAACCACTGCTAAGAAAAACAAAAACAAAACACCCAAAAGAAAATGTTTCCATTGCAGAGAAGATGGGCACTAGATGCGTAACTGCCCAAAGTATTTGGCTGAGAAGAAAGCAGAAAAGGAAAAACAATTGTTGAAACATGTCTAGTGGAGAATACTCACCTTACCTGGATATTGGATTCAGGTGCCGCTAATCATGTTTGCACTTTTCTACAGAAAACTAGTTCTTGGAGAGAACTTTCTGAATAGAAAATGACTTCAAGGTGGGAACGGGTGAAGTCATTTCAGCTCAAGCAGTGTTAGATGTCAAGCTAGATTTTAAAGAGTCTTTTATCTTACTTAGGAATGTATATTATGTACCTAAGATGAAAAGAAATTTGATCTCCATTTCCTGTCTGCTAGAAAACATGTACAAAATATCTTTTGAATCTAATGAAGTGTTTATTTATTCAAGAGGTGTTCATATTTATTCTGCAAAACTTGAAAATAACTTGTACATATTAAAACCAACTGAAGCAAAAGCCATTTTAAATATATAGATGTTTAAAACGACAGAGACTCAAAATAAGAAACGAAAAATTTCACCTAATGCCTATCTTTGGCACCTCAGACTTGGTCAGATTAATTTCAACATGATTAAGAGATAAGTAAAAAGCGATCATCTAAATCAGTTAGAAGATAGTTCTTTACCTCCATGTGAATCATGTATTGAGGGAAAAATGACAAAAAGATCATTTTCTGACAAAGGTCTTTGATGACATGCAGAAATGCACGTCATCTTAGACCTTTTATTTAGAATTTTGAGGGCTGTTAAGCAAAATATGCGGCGATTATGTTAGGAATTCATGAGAAAATGAGTTTGCGACCATCGGCATTAAGAATCTCGGCTAACCCACTATTATACACTATTATGCGTTCAATTATCTATCTTTGTAGCTAACACAGGATGCGGGCACATACGCGGAAGTCGAGCTATCGCAAAGACGACCGCATACGGAGAATTTCTCCATCACAAAAGCGAATGCATACGTTCGACGCATGGATGATGTGGCCATCAATCGCATGCGTCCAATGCATAGAAGTTGTGGTCACCAAGCGAATGCGGTCATCAATGAGAGTTGCGGTCATCGAGCGAATGCGGTCATTGCAAGGGCATTGCGGCTACATGATGATGACCATAATAGAGGGATGAACGCAAGGTTGGTGAAATGCAGCATGAACGCATTCCTCGAGAGTATCAAAAGATGATGTTCACATTTCACCTACCACGTCGTTAACAGCAGAGATTCAGAAAAGAACCATTACACCGCGAATGTCAGAATCAGAGTAGATCTATTAATGTTGTCAGCGATCAAGCTCTATAAATTGAAGCCGCTAAGCAGAATTTCAGATCATCCAAGGTTCTCTACTCGAAGGCGGAATCTAAGTTTCGGCCTTCGGGCGGTACTTGTGATCCAGACGAAAGCGTGAAAGGAAAGCTTGAGAGTTCTTCATCCCCTTCATCCATTCCGAGTGACGACCGGAGCCTTCGCTGAAGTTAGAGCTCGAGAGAGTCTGCTCTACCGCCCATCCATGGCCTGTCTCTTATACACATCTAGATGTGTATAAGAGACAGGTGATGACCGGAGCCTTCGCTGAAGTTAGAGCTCGAGAGAGTCTGCTCTACCGCCCATCCATGGCACCACCCGTAGCCTTGACACACATCTGCTGGAAGCAAGACATTGCTTTCAGCTGGTTCTTTCATTTTCTCTTCTTTTCTTATATTGTATTGTATTACATTTTGGTTTAAGAAATTAATACATTTTGTGAACAATGCATTTTTGTAATTTCCTTCGACTCCATCTCCATCTCCATTACTTAGCATCTTTAACCTTCATTGCATCACTTAGTGAGATTTGTAGAGTATCACATACTTAGTCATATGGCATAGGAATATTAAGCATGTAGTAAACCACCGGGAGGTGTGCGTTGTGTGAGTGTTGTGAGAAAACCTTACTTGCTTAGTGTGAAGCTATAGCAATTCCTGTCTATAGGCGGACGCAATGCTTGTCTATGAGTAAAGTCAGCAACAACTACGGCCCGAGAGGGTAAGTGGTTGGTCGCATTAAGCAATGTAAGCAAGTATTCACTAGAGATAGGAATAATCTTACGTCAGCCAGGTTATGCGATTACCTTATCTTATGAGCGCATCATTCATCATTTAGGCATACTCGAGAGAGAGTCTAAAAACCAAATCTAAGTCTCGAGAGAGTGGATTGGAACACATAAGCAAGAATGGGGAACTTAGAGATAAGCTCTGTTTGCTATTACACAACGTATGCACCCTAGGGGTAGGATATTGCATGCGTCTAGAAGTAGGATATGGTGGTATGCGATCATCTTGTTTATATGTGGGAGCACATGAGCATGAATAGAGACTTAGAAATAAGGCCTCTCGACACCATCGCATATACATCACATGCGTCCTAGAATTAGGCTCAAGTGTATGTAGCATGATCGCATAGCTTTGCGCTGACTGAGGTTGCCCTTGCGGTCAAGCTTAGGGTTGCGATGAAGACATCCTCACATTTTATCTATTTTCCATACATTTTATTATGTGCCAACAATTGTCATGTCTCTATCTCTCATTCATATTCCCACTGCTTTGTCTGTTTGATAGGAGTAGGAGTAGTGTTTAGTTTACAACCCCCACCATACTCTTATTCATCCACCACAAACACATCACCACATACATTTAGCTACAAGTCCCTGAGTTCGATCTTGGATCACCCGAGAAACTTGCATTTGCGTTATACTTGGCCTGAGTGTAAGAAAACTTGTGACAAGAATGCATGGTCATTGCATATGAGATCAACGCATATATTTCATTCCAACGCATGACCACTGATGTATGAGAGTAAACGCATACCTTAAGACATGCATCGCATATTGCATCCTACATGATTTTAGTCATCAAGTTTTTTACAGCTAATTTCACGTCATCAAGTTTTTGGTGTCATTGCTGGGGACTTGGCAGCTAATTGTTTGTTAAGTTTTGTGTCTCGGCAGGAAACCTTTTTACCTTGGGAGTATTGTAGTTTGTGCGACCAAGTTGCAAACAATATTGAAGTGTAGGCAATGTGCTAAAAGCCAGTATTGACCCCAAGATAGAAGGGCAATCAGTCGCATTAGCTGAAGGTAGTTCTAAGCACATGGTGTGCAACATGCGCCCAAAAATGGCCGGAAGTTCTAATGGTCACGGCGAGCCCTTTGACCTAAGCAGTTAAGAGAAATCTCCTGCATGGAAGACTCTTTGCGGGATAACACTCCAATTTCTCTAAGGACGTCTTCTACTTTTTCTTTACCTTGCTTTTTTAGTTTAGTTTATTTTTATTGTTATTTTGGATATGCGCCTGCTTCCATGGTTGTGGTGTGTTTTCTCTTTGTAGATGCGACAATAATTCTCCTCGGTGCGCAATTACAATGGAAGAATCCTCATCCTTCAACGTATGGCTTCGATTGCACGAATTCCAATGCATGGTCGCATGCGTTATTCCGCCTATGGTCCTTTTCTTGTTATCTTTTATGCATTATCCTTTTGAAATTCTCCTTGTCTGATTGCGTTCCTTTGCGATGCATCTATGATGGTATGTATAATTTACATCCGCTAACTAAGCATCGCAAGGCACTCTGTACTTTTAAATAGCTTCTTCAAATGTTGACAGTCTTGAGTTTTATTTTGTGCAAAGCTTTGCTCAAACATTTGTTACCGCATTCCTATTGAGTTTGTTTTTAGCTTTGCGGTAAGAACGCTGCTAATCTCTAAGTTTAGGGGTGGCAGCGATCCCGGAGAATTACGTTCATTAAATTGCGATTATTCTCTAAAAAAAAAAAAAGACGAATATTTTGAGAATAACAACTCCACTGTCAACGCAATGGAGAAACCCATGTTGATAAAAGTTAAGTTGTGAAAGGCACTTACCCGTATTTGGATGTCCGCATAACACACATGGGGGCAAGCCAATGTTGGATTTTATGTCCTAAAACTCGTAGTTTGTAATATCATATTCTTGTTCAATAAAGCTGTTATTGAAATATTTAGTAAATTTAAATTCTATATTCATGAATCCAATAAACTAAGGATCTGAGGCTATTAAGTTTAAGTTTGAACTTTATGTAGTGACATAAATGTGGATCAAGTTCAAATATATAGCCAAAATGGTCTATAGTATATGACTAAGGTTGGGCACCTTATTCTGAGGACACTATGGATGCAGCCGATTTTGTAGTTAGTACAAACGATGTGATCCTAAACCGTTCATGTAGAGACATGAAAATGAAGGCATCCTATGTAAAGAGTTTACATAAGACTGAACCATGAAATAGTCGTTTTTTACGTTCTTAACGCCGTTTAATGTATAAAACGAACTATTTCGTTAATTGATGACCTTGGTAACATAATCTTAATCCTGAGTTAACTATTGATAACGGGCAGAAATGCACGTTATCATAGTGCTAAGAACTTAAAAAATGTTGGATTGCGTTGTTGAAATATATTACTTTGCGTCCGTTAAGCATCAATTTCGTAATATTGCGGTCACATGCGTTTAGCGCATTAGAACTATTGATTTTTGTATTTTTGTGCAGAATATGCGTTAACGCAATGCAAAGATTGCGACCATAGGAATTCATTGGTCGAGCGTAACTTCACCGCAAGGCTTTCTGTTGATCGGGCTCGCAAACATTCGCCTGAGAAGGATCACCGCAACTTGTCAGCACAACATGGTGGGCGTATTTGGGGAAAGGCCAATTAAGAGCGATGGAAAAGAAAGCTGATGACAGTCTAATCCAAATTAAGTTGACAGCCGATAACGGTCACAAAGTACATTCAACGTTGTCGGTAACAATCATTCGACGCATCAATCAGGAATTAAAGCTGTCCCATCTGTACAACCAGGAGAGAGAAGCCGTCTTTCACCATTGATGCTCTATAAATACCAAGTGCATTCTTCAGAAAAGCTGTCCAGTTCGCACGTCTATTTCTTAGTTTTCTTCCATTTTAAGTCGGAGCAAGAGAAGAGTGGTCGCACCGGAGATTGCTTAGGGCAACTCGAGAGAGAACCTCGGGGCATAAGAGCAGAGAGCGGGCCGACTCTTGCGAGAGTGAGATTATTTTTAGAGCACGATTAGAAACAGTGTAAATGCTCAGCAAGAAATTTCTCTCAGGCTTTTTATTATACTTGCATAGTTATTTGTACTTCATCTTCATATCTATTCAATGAAAGTTCTATTTCTACATCTGCTCACTCTCTTAATATGCATGAGTAGCTAAACTATTTGAATGGGTTGAGAAGAACTAAGCTAACAGGACCTAGAAAGTCCATTGCTTACGATTGTCTTGTTTTATGCTGTTCAAAATACCATTTAGAGTTACTCGAGAGAGAGTCTAAAGAAAGAATTAATGTCTCGACAGAGCTAGGTTAGAATCTGGACTCGAAAGAGCAAGATTAGGCTTGCATAAACAAGAGATAGAAACTTAGAGATAAGCTCTTTTTGTCAACTTTCATCGCATGCATCCTAGGATAGGAATGATATTATGTGGCCGCATATTTGTGTGGATTTCATTGTCATCGCATAAATAGGAATAGAGGTTTATGTGTAAATCCTATAGACTTATCGCATATATATCGCATGCGTTCTAGCCTTAGATGCTGTGGTATTCGCACCGAAAGGTGGTTTACTGTTGTATGCATGTTGCATGATCGCAAGCATGAACGTATTCTAGGGAGTGTTAGCCGAAACCTTTTTCAACCCGTTCACCGCATATTCATCTCATTTCCCATTTACCAACTCTTTTCAACTCTGCCGCATTTGTTATTTATTTTTAATCAACGCAATCAACAAACCAACACTTTATTTATTTACCCGGTTACTGCAACGTTTTCATCAATATTACCAACACAATCTATTTTCACAAGTCCCTGTGTTCGACTCTAGACTTACCAAGAAACTCAGAGGAATTTACACTTGAATTCCGCTGGGGAAACTTGAGTGCACAACGCAATTCCATCAACGCATATCATCTATATTTCCACTTCATAAAATATTGCATCGAGTTTTTGGCGTCGTTTCCGGGGACTTCGGCAAAATAGCTTGTTAACGGTATTTTTTTTTATTTCTTTGCAGAACTCTCAATCTCTGACGAATTACGACCCGAATATTGAAAGGACTTTTAGACGAAGATTGAGAGACCACCAACAGTAACCACAATCCGGTAAAGAAGAGATGGCGGAGTAGCCTGGAGGTGGAGCACAGAATGATAACAATGTCATGGCGAATCCGATTCTGTTGGCAAATGATCGCAATAGGCCTATTAGGGACTATCCATCGCCAAATCTCTATGATTTCTCTCTAGGAATCATGAGGCTTTCCCTCGATGGAAGTAGATTCGAGATGAAACCGGTGATGCTATAGATGATCCAGACTGTAGGTCAATTCGGTGGAAGGTGTGGCGAGGACCCGTACGCTCACCTCCGAAGTTTTATTGAAATCTGCAACACTTTTGTGTTCCTGAACATTTCTGCTGAAAAAGTTTGGCTAACGTTATTCCTATTTTCTCTTTGTGATCAAGCTAGAAAATGGGCATATTCTCTCGAACTGGGAGAGATCACTTCTTGGGAGCAGGTGGTGGAAAGGTTTATGAAGAAGTATTTCCCACCAATCGAGAACGCTAGGAGAAGAAAATCAATAACAAATTTTGAACAAGAAGATGACAAATCGCTCAGCGATGCTTGGGCGAGGTTTAAGCGACTGGTAAGAGACTGTCCACATAATAGGTTACCAGACTGCCTTCAAATGGAGATTTTCTATAATGCTGTGAATCCTGCTTCGCAGACCGCTGCCAATGCGACAACCGCTGGTGGTCTGCTCGAAAAAACTTATGATGAGGTGAAGAATATCCTGAATCGCATCTCCAAGAACCATGAAGACTGGAGAGAGAGTGACCAGAGATTAAGACTTAAAGATTCTGATGCAAATAACGGTGCTATTGTTTCATTGCAAAACGAAATGACCGCAATGATGAATTTGATTCAAGGAATTTCAAACAGAAGCCCAACACCACAAGGTGGGCAAATCAACGCAATCAGTCAGAACACCGCAAGGTGTGCGACTTGTGGTGATGGGCATGCGATTGAAGATTGACCACAAAATCCACAGTCTGTCTACTTTGTGAAAAATAATCCCGGGTGGAGAAACCACCCCAATTTTGCCTTGAATAATCAAACAAAAAAAAATTTTCAACCTGTGGCGCAAAAAGAAGGGCCACCAAGATTCTTCCAACGCAACAACGGTCAACCAGTTAGTCAAGCAAGTAGCTCACAACAAACCACCAACAATCCTCTTCTTTTGGAAAGCCTAATTGAAGCAATATATAAGAGAAAATGAGAAGAAGTGCTTCAAAGTCGGGCTCAACGTCGCATACCCGCAATCTCTGGATTGCAAATTGGTCCAGAATTGCGAGGAAGCTGAAAATATCGACGAAAAGGAGTTGCCAAGTTTCAACCGAACTTCCACACAACTCGGAAAGATCAGGTAAGGAGCAATGTCGAGATTGTCACAGTTGCGTAGTGGGAAGACTGTGGAAGGAGAAAGAAAGGAGCATAGTAGAACAACTTCCATTGCAATTGAGCCTGAGAATTACAGTAATGCAAGAAGAAGAAAGAGAAAGTGAAGCAAAAAGAACCTGAGGTTACGTCGACCTCGAAGCCAACTGAAACGAGACCGTGAAAGTCCAGATACCACCTTTCCCTCAGAGACTAGGAAGAAGAAAAACAAAGAGGTACAGTACCAACGCTTCTTATCTATGGTTAAAGCAATTACATGTTAACATTCTTTTCAGTAAAGCGATTGAGGAAATGCCTCCTATACACCAAGTTTCTGAAGGACATGGTAACTTAGAAGAGGGGTAGAAAATTTTGCCACGATGGCGTTAACGCAAAGTTCCAAATCCATAATCATACCGAAGAATGACCGATCCTGGGAGCTTCAACTATTCCTTGCTCCATAAGAGGACTCTATATTAGGCAAGCCTTGTGTGACTTATGATCCAGCATAAATTTGATGTCGCTGTCGATTTTTAGACAATTAAATGTAGGGCAACTTGTGCCCACATCAGTGACTCTCTAATTGGCTAGTAGATCTCTGGTTCATCCAGAAGGTAAGGTAAAGGATGTGCTGATCACGATTGACAAATTTATTTTGCTGGCTGACTTCATCATTTAGACTATGAGGCTGACAAAGATGTGCCCATCATTTTGAGGCGACCTTTTCTATCAACGGGTCGTGCTCAAATTGATGTGCACAAGGGAGATATCACTTTGAGTATAAATGGACAGAAGCTCAAATTTATTATAATTCGTACCATGAAATTCCTGGATGAAAAAGACCAGCAAGATTCTGATGATGACCTGAATTTGATTGAAGAAGAAAAGTCTGGTGAAGAAGAGGATGCCAACGCATCTGTTGCTGCCTATAATGCGATCGTAGCAAAAACAAATAAAGAAGAAGAAATGATTGCAACGCAAGAAGTAGAGCCAAAAGAAGAACGAAAAACAACACAACCTTCCCTGGTGGAACCACCAACACTTGAATTGAAGACCCTACCAACCCATTTGAAGTACACATTTCTGGGGAAGAATGAGAAGCTGCCAGTGATCATTTCCTCTGCGCTCAATAAAGAACAGAAGAATGCGTTGATGGGCATTCTTAAGAATCATGTGCGAGCAATTGACTGAACGCTCATTGACATGAGAGGAATTAGCCCCGCATATTGCATGCACCACATTCGTCTTGAAGACAACCACAAAGCAAAAATTGAACATCAACACAGACTCAACCCTACGATGAAAGAGGTCGTCAAGAAGGAGATTATCAAATGGCTAGATATGGACATTATCTATCCCATAGTAGATAGCACGTGGGTCAGTCCCGTGTGTGTGTCGAAGAAGGTCGGAATGATGGTAGTCTCAAATGAGAACAACGAATTAATACCACAAAGAACCATCACTGGATAGGCATATGTATGGACTACCGCAGGTTGAATGCGGCCACAAAGAAAGATCACTTCCCTCTGCCTTTTATCGATCAAATGCTAGACCGACTAGTAGGGAATTTTTTTTACAGCTTCCTGGATGGGTATGCCGGATACAATCAAATCATGATAGCTCCTGAAGATCAAGACAAGACCACATTCACCTGCTCATATGAGACATTCGCTTTTCGCCGCATGCCATTTGGCCTCTGCAATGCGGCAAGCACATTCAAAAGGTGCATGATGAAAATCTTTTCAGATTATCTCGAGGACTCAATGGAAATATTTATGGATGACTTCTTCATTTATGGGAACACTTATGAAGTCTACCTAGCAAACTTAGAGAAAATTCTGAAGAGATGTGGAGACGAATTTGGTGCTCAACTAGGAAAAATGTCATTTCATGGTCAAAGAGGGTATAGTGTTGGGACATAAAGTCTCTTGGGATGGCTTGGAGGTGGACAAAGCAAAGATCGACACAATCGAAAAACTTCCACCTCCAACCAGCGTCAAGGCTGTGTGAAGCTTCTTGGGGCACGCCAGATTTTACACACGATTCGTCAATGACTTTTCTAAGATAGCACGACCACTGAGTGTGTTGCTAGAGGCTGACAGAAAATTTGAGTTCGACAACAATTGCCTCAACGCATTCAGAATTTTAAAAAATGCGTTGATTACTGCACCCGTACTGATTGCGTCAAACTGGACATTGCCATTTGAAATCATATGCGACGCAAGTAGGTATGCGATGAGGGCAGCTTTAGCGCAAAAGAGAAAAACAATTTTGTACCTCATCGCATATGCGAGTAAAACTTTAAACCTTGCTCAAACAAATTATACAACACAGAGAAGGAACTCCTGGCTGTGATTTTTGTGTTGGAAAAATTCCGGGCATATCTGTTGGAAACCAAGGTACTCATCCTCACCGATCACTCGATGATCAAATACTTAATTACAAAGAAGGACACAAAGCCGAGTTTGATCAAATGAGTTCTCCTTCTTCAAGAGTTTGATATCGAAATAATTGACCAGAAAAGGACAAAGAATCAGGTTACGGATCATTTGTCTAGACTGGAAAATCCTAAAGTTGACTGCAATGAGACTGAGGTGAGTGCCATGTTCCCAGATGAGCAGCTATTCCACATAGAAGACTGAGGTGAGTGTATGCGGACATCGTCAATTATTTGGTTTGTGAATAATTCGTTGAAGATTACACTTATCATCAACAGAAGAAACTCAAGAATGAATGCAGACATTATTATTGGGATGAGCCGAATATGTATAGGAGAAGTGCAGACCAGATTATTCGATTATGCGTACCAAATGCTGCTCAACAACCCATATTATCACAATGCCATGACTCACCATATGGTGGGCACTTTGGAGAAAAGCGCACTGCAGCCAAAGTTTTGCAAAGTGGATTCTTTTGGCCTACATTGTATGTTTAATTTGTGCAATTAGAGTAAAATTGATCCTCATTTTCGCTGCGCATGCCTACTTTTCCATCATGTGGTATCAGAGCATGTTTTAATTTTACTCAATTTCATGTGGTAGGTATCAATTTATTAGATAAAACTGATATTGGAAACTAAAATGGTTTTTAGGTTTTGGCAATTAAATTAAGTTTTTTTTTTGTGGTATTAATTTGTAATTGCTCACATTTTTATGAGCATTAATGTGTGGCAAAGGGTTTGTAAATTTGTTGAAGTCATTAGAGTTGAAATTAGGTTGTAATTGCTCGGTTACGGAAGAGAGGACAGCTTCAAAACTTGAAGGAATTTTGATTCCAGACCCGTTTTGGCCACCAGACCCGACGACTCGACCCGCCAGCCCGCTCTCGCTCTCGCTTTCGAAGCACCCCCGCGTGCGCCACCCGCCCACTCTCGCTCTTGCTACTATGCCAGTGCGCGTTGACCAGCCGGTCCAGACGGTCTGGACCGGTTTATTTGACCTGGTTGAGCTAGTTTGACCGGTTCAACTTTGTTTTTGGTGTTTTCACGCTGGTTTGAGTTGTTCTGAGCAGTTCCAGATGGTTCAAAGTGTTTAAAGCTGGTTCGAGAGCGGTTTTTTGTACTACACCAAATTATTATTGTAATAATTTAGTTGTTAGCTTAATTTAAGAGCCAAATCAATCCATTTTAGGGTGTTTAATTAATTATGCATGTTGATGTATGCTTTATTAAATTTTGAATCTTGTTGTGCATATAGTATGGCATATAGATTTAAAATCCCACCATAGGTTAACATGTACATGCATTTGATATATCTTATAATTGTTATAATGTATATAGTATGCATGTTAAGTTTTTTTTAATATAAAGTGTTATATTAAAGCATGATCATTAAGTATAAATGTATGTTATAGATGTATGATTCTAGGGTTATAATGATTATAATTTTATTTTATAATTGTTATAAAATAACCTATACTTTAAAATCTATAACAAAGGTAAAAGTTGCATGCTCACCTAGGATTATATTGGTGCAATTTCAATCGGCTTTTCTAAAGAGTTAGAATAGGTCGATTACTTGTTAAACAAAGAGTTATTTACCTACCGGGGGAGATCTTGTCTAAGGTTGAGGGTTCTTAAGATGACGGTTTACGGAACACCTCCTACCTGAAGATCAAACTGGCATCTAAGTCAAATAACCCTAGTTTTAATGAGCATGCATGAGGGATGTGAGGTAATAAAATTTGTTTATCACCTAGACATCATAGGTTAAAATCCAGTATAAGAGTTATACATGGATCTATCTCCTAGACTTAGGATATGTTTAATTTACCCGAAATATATCTCTAAGTATTTTTTTAATATATACCCTAAACCATTATAGAACACTTTAGCTAGAGAGAAGTAATGTACTTTTAGCTCTAGCATCCCTAAGAGTTCACATTGTGAGGTCCATGTAGGTTTTGTGCCGTACTTAGGAGCAGACTTCTTTCAGAGAGTGTTTGCATCGATCAATATCAAGATGAATAAAGGAAGTAGTTCACAGTACGTGGGTGAAGGGTATGTAACAACATATCCCACGGTTTCTTCCATTAGGTCGCACCGTGAGATTCCTATAATGTGCCTGCATGTCTGCCCTGGAGCGACTTTTCCCTTCGAAGGGTTGTATTATGGGATTCAGAACACTGCGAACTCCAAATCTGGATAGGCTCTTTTAGATCAATTTTCATATTGACTTTCCACTTTTGGCAGCATGTTGATTCTAGTTTCTGAAATCCAAAAATGGAAGGTTACGCTTACAAGAATTACTAAGATGTTAGTATATTCTCAACCAAAGTAGCGATAACAAAAGTGTTATAAGAATAAAGAGTTATTCTGGGGTTAGCATCTAGTCAAGATTGTCTTGGTTCAAAAGAGGAATAATCGACTGCCCTACGGTGGAGGTTACTCTAAATTTTTGAAATATCGTTGCAAAATATAATAATGAAGGGTACATTATTAGTTTTCGCTAAATTAAATTGGTTTCTTTGTGATTATAGTTTTTCTAAAAGAATATGTTTATCTTTTTCAACATGAATAGCTTAATAATTCAACTCTTAGCTTCCGAGAAACTAAACGGCGATAATTGTTTGGCATGAAAATCAAATCTAAACACAATACTGGTAGTTGATGATCTAAGATTTGTCTTAATTGAGGAATTTCCTCAAGCCCCAACCTCAAACACTAATCGAACTGTTCAGGAAGCATACGATCGATGGGTCAAAGCCAATGAAAAAGCCCGTGTTTAAATTCTTGCCAGCATGTCTGATGTTTTGGCAAAGAAACATGAATCCTTAGCTACGGCTAAAGAGATAATAGATTCATTAAGAGAAATGTTTGGGCAACCATCATGGTCCTTTAGACACGAGGCAATTAAGCACATTTACACAAAGCGGATTAAGAAGGTCCCGTTAGAGAACATGTCCTAGGCATGATGATGCACTTCAATATCGCTGAAGTAAATGCCGGACCCATTGATGAGGCTAATCAGGTTAACTTTATCTTACAATCTCTTTCGAAGAGTTTTATACCTTTTGAGACAAATGCGTCTTTGATAACTTGTAGAAATACAAGTTATTTATACTATTTTATTTAGATATTGCGGCCAAAAGAAAGGAAAGTTACGTCAATTGTATAGAAATTGGCTAAGAAATGCGAGAATTATAAATTGTCGACAATAAACCCACTAATGTCATTGTGATGGTAAAAAAGGATATTTCAAGTCTATTTTGCAGGAAATCAAGTCACCACATGCGTTCAAGGCTCAAGATAAAAAGAACAATGCATCTACGTCGCATTGCGCCCATCATTTAGGAATGAATAGACGATCAACGCAATGACGGTGCATGCGATAATCGATCAAGAGCTAAGCGATCAACGCAATCTCAACCGCATGCGGTAATAACACTGCATGTGGGCAAACGATCGAAGATGTGAAGATCAACGCAATTGCGGAGGATTCTGATGCATGTATAGGTGACCGTTGTGCATTTCTGACGGGATTGATTGTGTAACAAAAGGAATATTCACTCTAGCATTTTAGGAACTAACTTAACAATAAAGTGGGGAGCACAATGCAAAGAGTCAAAGCTTAGCCTATAAATAGTTCCGGCCATTCCACTAAAAAAGCATGTTTGAATCCAGAGAAAAGTGTATATGCTGATCTGAGGGAGAGACCGGTTGAGCGACTAATTAGAGTAGATCCAGAAAGAATTAAAAGACAAGGCCGAGAGGTGAGTCTCCAGGCAAAGAATCCTTTCGATCCCCACCGTTGAAGCTCTGTACGAAGGTCACTTCTNAGAATTAAAAGACAAGGCCGAGAGGTGAGTCTCCAGGCAAAGAATCCTTTCGATCCCCACCGTTGAAGCTCTGTACGAAGGTCACTTCTACCAGAAGAGCAAGCCTGAGAGGGAAGCTCTTCTCTTCATCTACTCCACATGCCGGCAAGCAAAACCACCGTATAGATATGTGTCAAGACGTTGGCACTCTTCTATATTTGTTTCTATCTCTTTATCATCACTTGCACTCATCTTCTTAATCTCTATCATTCACACCATGTCTCAGACGCTTAATTCTATAATTAATTGTTATGATCATTTTCATCTCCATCTTTCTGTCTATTTCCGTTCATCTGTAATTCACTTTCTCCACGATGTTTTCTTAATCCCTTGGCTAATTAGCATGAATTAAGCAAGTAATTAATTGGGTTAAGGAAATAATTATGTTTAGTCAAAGCATGCTAGACGGCATCTTCACCTGTGAGAACAGAAGTGAAGATGCCATTCCGCCTATCGAGAGAGGATTGGAAGAATGCGTTAACTAAAGCGAGAAGTACTTCCAGAGATGGAAGCAACCTTGCGTTCATCACGTTCATCTCTGTTCACCATAGAGATATGGGAACGTGGCCGATCACCGAGAGGTGTACGCCAAGGGAAAGCGGAACCTTAGTTATATCTTTAACACAATTAAGAACCTTGCGATGTTTGTACTATTTCTGATTTATACATAAAGACTTGCCATTGCATACCACGATCCTTTGTATAAACTTCGTAGCCGGTCTCGAACTCAGCATCATGTATATAATGTATCTTGTATCTTGCATCACGTTAGCTTAGGTTTATTTTTATCGCACTTTATTTTATTAACGCAACTTTAGTTTATCTGCACAATTTTACTTTTTTGCAATTTAATTTCCTGTACAAACACAATCTTTCTTAATTGTAAAAACACCGGTCGCATATATCACAAATGCAACACACTAACAAGACCAATCCCTGTGTTCGACCTCAGATCACTCTGAGAAACTTGCGTTGGAATTATACTTGGTTTCAGCGCAAGGAAACTTGTGACAACGCATTACTCTATAGCATACTACAAGCATTTAGTTAACAACGCATATATCTAGAAGTAGTCATGCCTAACACAACATCCACATTCCATTCCCATCTTTACGTCAACAGGTTTATGGCAACATGAGCTTGTATGATTCATTCATCCGTATTCATATTTGTCCGCATGTTGTAAGTAGTGTGAATAAGCATAAGACATAACATTTTATGCCACAATAGTCTTTAAATAAGATAGAGTTTAACCTCACTACCCTTCTTAACGAGCTCCAGTGATTCCAAAACCTTACTTTAAGTAAGAGGAAGGAAGTGGAAGTAAATATTGGTACCACTAAGAAAAAATTTATAAGAGGATCGTCCTCTAAAAACAAAACTGGACCCTCTAAAGCTCAAATGAAAAAGAAGGGAAAAGGGCAGGCTCCCAAGATAAGAAAGGGAAAAAAGGATGCAGATAAAGTAAAATATTTTCACTATAACCAAAACAGGCGTTGGAAGAGAAATTGCCCGAAGTACCTTGCAGAGAAGAAAGCTGAAAAAATGGCACAAGGTAAATATGATTTACTGGTCGCTGAAACATATTTAGTGGAATATGATACTTCAACCTGGATACTAGATTCAGGAGCCACTAATCATATTTGTTTCTCGTTTCAGGAAACTAGTTCTTAGAAAAAGCTTGAAGAAGGTGAGATAACCCTCAAAGTTGGAACATGAGAGGTTGTCTCAGCTGAAACAGTGGGAAATCTGAAGTTGTTTTTTGAAGATAGATATGTAGTACTTAAAAATGTTTTGTATGTACCTCTTATGAAGAGGAATTTGATATATATCGCTTATATTATAGAACAATTATATACAGTATCCTTTAATATAAATGAAGCGTTCATTTTTTGTAAAGGTATTCAAATTTTTTCTGCTACACTTGAAAACAACTTATATAAGTTAAGTCCAACTAGAGCAAATTTTGTTTCAAATACTGAAATGTTTAGAACATTAGAAACTCAGAATAAAAAACAAAAGGTTTCTTCCAACGCCTATCTATGGCACCTAAGACTTGGCCACATAAATCTCAATAGGATTGGGAGATTGGTCAAAAGTGGACTTTTAAGTCAATTATAAGATAACTCTTTACTTCCATGTGAATCCTGTCTTGAAGGAAATATAATCAAGAGATCTTTTTCAAGAAAAGGTCTCAGAGCCAAAGTACCCTTAGAGCTCGTACATTTGGACTTTTGTGGACCAATGAATGTCAAGGCTCGAGGTAGGTATGAATATTTCATCAGTTTTATTGATGATTATTCAAGGTATGGCCATGTCTACCTACTTCATCATAAGTCTGATTCTCTTGAAAAGTTCAAAGAATATAAGGCTGAAGTTGAGAATGAATTAGGTAAAACAATAAAGACACTTCGATCAGATCGAGGTGAAGAGTATATGGACATACTATTTGATAGAAAACGGGATCCAGTCATAACTCTCTGCACCTAGTACGCCTCAGCAGAATGGTATATCAGAAAGAAGAAACCAAACCTTATTAGATATTGTTCGCTCTATGATGAGTTATGCTCAATTGCCTGATTCCTTTTGGGGATATGCACTTGAATCTGATGTCCATATTTTGAACAACGTTCCCTCTAAAAGTGTTTCAGAAACACCTTATAAGCTATGGAAGGGGCGTAAAAGTAATTTACGTCACTTTAGAATTTGGGGTTACCCAACACATGTGTTGGTACAAAATCCCAAGAAATTGGAACATCGTCTAATATTATGCCTATTTGTAGGTTATCCAAAGGAAACAAGGGGTGGTCTATTTTATTATCCTCAAGAAAACAAGGTATTTGTATCAACAAATGCCACATTCTTAGAGGAAGACCACATTAGAAATCATCAACCAAGCAGTAAAATAGTGTTGAAAGAAATTTTAAAAGACGCTACAAATATATCTAGTTCATCTTCTAAAGTAGTAGATAAAGCTAGTTTTTCTAGTCAGTCACATCCTTCTCAAGAGTTGAGAGTACCTTAACGTAGTGGGAGAGTTGATCATCAGCCTGACCGCTATTTGTGTTTAGTTGAAACTCAAATCATCATACCTGATGAGGGCGTAGAGGATCCATTGACCTATAAACAGGCAATGAATGATATGGACTGTGACTAGTGCATAAAAGCTATGTACCTCAAAACGGAGTCAATGTACTTTAATTCACTCTGGAATCTTGTAGATAAACCAAGTGATATAAACTAATTAGTTGCAAATGGATCTACAAGAGTTATGAAAAAACAATCATCCTTTAGGGGGACACTCCCACGGTGCCTCGAGGCAATGCACTAAAACTTTATGCAACCTAATGAGAGAGACCAAGGGATATGTTGTCACACGTCCCACTGTCACTTACTATGAACATTCTCTCCTTTCACCATGGTATTGACCTACCTAAATTCCATCCTTTAGGGGGGACACTCCCGGGGTGCCTCAAGGCCGAGTATAGATCTCACGGTTTTATGAACATTCTCTCCATTAAAACTCTTTTTCACAATAACCACCCTTAGTGGATAGTTGTACGGTTTTATGGCAAAGTGGAATAAAGATGAAAATTTGTTTTTCTAATTATTCTATGAAACACGACTCATATATTATTAACTATCAAGTGATTACACAATAGCATCGAGTTTACTATACGATAGTGCTCTTATCTAAACAACCGAGTATCGAGTTTTGCGATAGACTTCATCTTCTACACGACAGTGTTATCACTTACTCGATTGTCTCATCCTCTACTATGAAGGTTCCCTCAAACCAAAAAAAGCTAGAGCCCACCACTCCTGGATTCTCACACTGAGAATACTAAGGTAATCTAGTGGTAGTGTTTGGATCTGTTCGAGGATTGAATTGATACTCATTGTTGTTCGAGGGAGTTCAAGTTTCTCGTTGCGTCCGTGTTTGATCGAGGGATACACTTGAAGAAAGGTTCTTCAAAGGTAAGGTCTCTCATCCTTTCTTGAGTATAACGCATGCTTGCGGAAAAACATGATTCTAAGTTTGGGGGTGTGATGACGAGAAGAAATGCATGTCATTATACGCCTTTTATTTAGAATTATGAGGGCTGATAAGTAGAATATGCGACGATAATGTTAGGAATTCATGAGAAAACAAGTTTGCGTCGATCGGCATTAAGAATCTCGGCTAACCCACTATTATGGGTTATTATGCATTCAATTGTCTCAGAAAGCGATCGCATACGCGGAAGCCAGGCTATCGCAAAGACGACCGCATGTGGGGATCTCTCCATCACAGAGGTGAATGCATACCTTTGACGCATGGATGTCGCGACCAAGTAACCACATGCGTCCATCGCATAAAAGTTGCGGCCGTCAAGCGAATGCGGTCATCGCACAGAAGTTACGGCTATAGAGAATAACCATAATAGAAGGGTGATCGCAAGGTTGGTGGAATGCAAACATGAACGCATACGTCGGAAGTGTCAAAAGATGATGTTGACATTTCACCTACCATGCCATTAGGAGTAGAGATTCAAAAAAGGACCATCCCACCGCAAATTTCAGATTCAGAGCAGGTCCATTAATGCTGTCGCGATCAAGCTCTATAAATAGAAGCCATTGAGTAGAACTTCAAATCATCCAAGTTTCAACCTTCGGGTGAATCCTTGTGACCCTGACCAAAGCATGGGAAGATAGCTTGAGAATTCTTCATCCCCTCAATCATTCCAAGTGACGATCGGAGCCTTCGCCGGAGTTAGAGCTTGAGAGAGTCTGCTCTACCACCTATCCATGGTACATCTGGTAGCCTTGACACACATCTATTGGAAGCAAGACATCGCTTCCAGCTGGCCCTCCATTTCTCTTCTTTCCTTGTATTGTATTCCATTATGTTTTAAGAAATTAATACATTTTGTGATCAATGCATTTCTATATTTCCTTTGATTCCATCTCCATCTTCATTTACTTAGTATCCTTTACTTTGATTGCATCACTGAGTAAGATTACTAGAGTATCACATACTTAATCATGCGACATAGGAATATGAAGCATATAGCAAACCATAGGGAGGTGTGCGTTGCGCGAGTGTTATGAGAAAACCTTATTTGCTTAGTGTGAAGCTGTAGCAATTCTTGTCTATAAGCGGACGCAATGCTTGTCTATGAGTAGAATCAGCAACAACTAACTGCCCGGGAGGGTAAGTGGTTGGTTGCATTAAGCAAGGTAAGCAAGTGTTCACTAGAGATAGGAATAATCTTACGTCAGCCAGGTTTATTCGATTACCTTGTCTTATGAGCGCATCATTCATCATTTAGGCATATTTGGGAGAGTAGTCTAAAGACCAAATCTAAGTCTCGGGAGAGTGGATTGGATCGCATAAGCAAGAATGGGGAACTTGGAATAAGCTCCGTTTGCTACTACACAACGTATGCCCCCTTTAAGTAAGATATGGTGGTATGAGGTCATATAGAGGCTTAGAAATAGGCTTCTCGACACTATCGCATATGCATCGCATGCGTCTACGTCAAGTGTGTATAGCATGATCGCATAGCTTATGTTGGGTGGGGTTGCCCTTGCGACCAAGCTTAGTGTTACAGTGAAGACATCCTCACCATTTTCTCTATTTTTCCATGCATTTTACTATGCGTCAACAGTTTTCGTGTCTCTACCTCTCAATCATACTTCCACCGCTTAGTCTGTTAGATAGGAGTAGGAGTTGTGCTTAGCCCATAACCCTCATCATTCTTTTACTTATTCGCCAGAAACATATTACCGCATAACATTTAGCTACAAGTCCCTAAGTTCGACCTCGGATTACCCGAGAAACTTGCGTACTCGTTACACTTGGCGAGAGCGCAAGAAAACTTGTGATAGGAACACATGGTCATTGCATATGAGATCAACGCATACATTCCATTTCAACGCATGACCACTGACGCATGAGAACCAACGCATAACCTAAGACATGCATCGCATATTGTATTACCAAATCCACATCACCACTAAGTAATAGACACTAGGCCTTAGACGTAAGTGTCAAACGATGGTGCTACACGATAAGCATGAGCGCTAGACGACAGGCAAAGCGCTAGGTGATAGGCGCACGATAGTGCTACACAATGGGTGTTGCATTAGATGATGGACACCGGCACTAGACGATGAGTGACAATGAGAGATCACTAGACGATGAGCTATGTGATGGAGAACACAAAGGCTAGACAATGAGCTATGCGATGGGGGCGATAGATGCAAGGGCTAGACGATGAGCTATACGATGGTGTATGCAGTGATCTTGACCAAAGAACTTAAGTGCCAATAGGGTATGCAACGAAAGGGGGTGTGCTATGGATTTGAAGTTATATGGACGCATAAGAGGGATGCGATGGCCAAGCCATGTGACCAAGTTAAGTGGTGTATACGTTAACGAAGGAGAACTTGGAGAGCATGTCGAAAGTACCAGCTCATCCGAACATATGGCAAACTAGGGAAGTCTGGGATCTCATGCAAATTGAGGTGGACGGCCGAGAAGACATGCAAGGGTGGACTTGTGCGTTGGCTAAGGGAAAAAAAGACACATCAATGTCAATGTGGCAAAGAGTTGCATTGGCAACATGGAAAGAGAACAACTGGTCATGTAGTCAAGTAGAAGGTGTCAAGCTTAGGGGAACTTTGGACGCCTATAAATAGGAGGCTTGGGACAAGGGACTCTCACAAATCACTCGGGCCATTTGAGTGAAATCAGAGTTAAAATACTCAGAAAGGAGGGTAGTGAAGGGTAGTGGGCTACCATTGTGTTTAGAGTTCTGTTGAAGAGGGAATTTGCGTTGATAGCAAGGTGGTCTAGCTGAACGCATGGGTTGTCGCCCAACAGCCTTGTCATGTGTTCTCTTTAGCCCAAGCGTGCGTGCCTTGCCAGATGCATATTCAGACGGACGCACGCCTGCACGCGTCGCATCGCCCAGATGCCCAATGTTACCTGTGCGAGAGCTACTGCCCAGTGTGTCCCGCTGCCCACCTGCATGCACAGACGCGTCCACCTGCTGCCCAGCGCCTCCCAACTTTTCAAAATAACCTCCAAAAAACTATTTTGGAAAAGCTTAGCCTATTTTTGGTTGTTTTAAAGTGGCTAAGCTAGTTATTATAATTTTTAAGGTTATTTTTTAATAAATTGAGACTATTAGAGGAATAATGAATTAATCTAAAATTCTTGGAAAAAGGAAGAACCAAAGGAAATGAGGCAAGGAGCTGCCTAAAAGAATTCCTAAAGAACAGAGCAGGAGGAACTGTGAGTGGTTATTCTACTGTTTGTATGATTGATTTTTATGTATATATGTGATTATATGTATAGGCTATATTTATTGGCATGATCGAAAAATGTGTTTTGTCTGCACTTGATTGTTGCTGTGTTGTTGTCATAATGTGTTGCTAATTGCATTTGGAAATGGGATTTGTACTTGGGATATTGTTAGCATGCCTTGTGAATGCTTGGCTGGGATTGTCAGGGTATCTGGTTGAGATTGTCCGCGTACCTAAACATGTCTAACAGGGAATATCGACATGTACACATTCGACGGGTTATAGGGTGCTGAGATTGGTTCCACGTCAGTCATTGCGGATTATTCGTGGAGAATACCCAAGGGGGAGGGTAACGCGTAAAATTTATCTTATGTCACACAACGCATGGATGATTATAACGCAAGTTTATGATCCCCGGCAACGACGCCATAAACTTGTAAACACATGGTTTGTACTATGATGAAAGTCCATGCCATAAACTTGATGACATAGATTTTATGCGATGATATGTGAGATACTACTTCTAGATATGCGTTATTAACGAATGTTCCTGTAGTATGTTGTGCGTTGTCACAAGTTTCCTTGCGTTGAAACCAAGTATAATTTCACCGCAAGTTTCTTGGTGTGATCCAAGGTCGAACACAGGGACTGTTTTAGGTTATTGCGTTATGCTTGTGATATATGCGACCAAAGGTTTTTCAATTTATAAAAGAGTTTTGTGTACAACAACATAAATTGCATTAACGTAAATTGCGATAAAGTAAATCTACGCTAAGATGATACAAGATACAGGTTTCATGATACAAGATACTGAGGTCAAGGCTGGCTGTAAAGATTATGCAAAGATCGTGTAATGCGGTGACAATTCTTATGTACGAAGCAGAAATAGAAAAGATAACTAATATAAACAGCGCAAGTTCCTTAATTGCGTTAAAAATATAAGTGTTGTTCCACTTTTCCCTAGGCGTACACCTCTCAGTGATCGGCCGCGTTCCCACATCTCTGTGGTGAAACAGGGGCGAACGTAATGAACGCAAGGTTGCTTCCATCTTTGGAAGTACTACTCGCTTTAGTTAACGCATTCTTCTAACCTTCTCTCGACAGATCAGAATAACATCTTCACTTCTGCTCTCACAGGTGAAGATGTCGTCTAGCATGCCTTAGCTAAATGCATTTATCTCTTTAGCACAGATTAAGTTACTCGTTTAATCCATATTAATTACCAAGGTATTAAGAAAACTTCATGGAGAAAATGATTAATGGAGGAACGAAAATAGACAGAATAGTGGAAATGAAAGTATCGAGATATTCAATAAAACTATTTAGCATCTGATACATGATTTGTGAATGAAGAGATTAAGAAGATGAAATACACTTGATGAAATAGAGTTAGAAACAAATACAAATAAGCACCAACGTCTTAGCACTGATTTGGATGGAGATTTGCTTGCCAGCGTGGGTGGATCGTGCGAAAAGATGAACTTCGCTCTCAGGCTTGCTCAACCGGTAGCAGGGATCTAAGCATAGAGCTTCACGGGGGGGATCTGGCAGAATTGCACTAAGACTCACCTCTCGGCCTTGTCTCTTTTCTTCCCGGATTTCTTCCAATCAGTACTCAGCTTAGCGTTTCTCTTAACAATCTAGCCTTAATTAGTCCTTGTATCAATTATTCTCGTATCAAGTATATCTTTTCTGAATTCTATGGGGGTATTTATAGGTGAAAAGCTTTGACTCTTGGCTTATGGACCTTACTTCTTGTTATGGAAATTCCGAAGATGGAGGAATAAATATTCCTTCTGTTATGCAATCAGACCGTCAAATCTGCCCAACGGTTAGTTGTACACATGTCACAATCCTCTGCATTTGCGTTGCTCAACAGCATCTTTTGATCTGTTGCTCGCATGCGGTGTTGTTTTTATTACCGCATGCGGTTAAAATTCAGCTCGAGATCGACTGTCGCATTGTCACGCAATTGCGTTAATCGTCTCTTCATTGTGGTTTGACGGACGCAATGTGACAGAGATGCATTGTTCAGTTTCTCATTGAGCCTTGGTCGCAAGCGGTGACTTGGTTTCCTGCAAAACAGAGTAAAAATATCCTCTTCTACCATCTTGACGATGTTCGTGGGTGTAATTGGGATAATTCATAATTGTTGTATTTCTGAGCTAATTTCCATACAATCGACGCATATTCCTTCTCTTTGGCCGCAATATCTAGATAAGGCAGCATAAATAACTTGTATTTCTACAAGTTATCAGGGTGGGGTGGGAAGAATATATGATTATGCCAGGGACATCTAGCTGACAGACTGGGAAGGTTACATTTTATATTATGTGATTCATGTTTGATTCTAGAATTGTTTTCCCAAAAATCAATTTCTAAAGTCAAGTTTATTTTCTTATAGAAGCGCCACTCACTAGGCTTATAGCTCACGTTTTCCATGTTTTATTTTTTTTCCCTCCCTAAGTAGTGGAAGCGGATCATTTGGGAAAGCCACCTGAGGTCTGAATTGATATTATCTCACAGGGCGAGACTCGAATCATGTTAACTAAAGTCATTAGGATAGTTAAGTTAAAGCATGTAAAACAATATGTTTAATTATTTAGAATTATTTAATAAGTTATAATAACCTAGCTATTAAACTGATGAAGTCGGGCAGTTGATATCACAAAAAGGTGGTGTTGGCTGTCTTCACATCCTCTTTCTATCTGGGTAATAAGGCTCGGAAATGGGTGTGACAAAATAAGGCTACTATTAGCCGAGCCTCAGAGACGATGTCATGCAATACACGAAAACTTGCCTTGTCTGTCAACAAGACAAAGTCGAAAGGACGAAGTTAGCAGGTTTACTAGAACCCTTGTCAGTGCCTTCAAGATCATGGAAGAGTGTATCCCTTGACTTCATGACGCACCTGCCGAAAGTTAGAGAATTTGGATCCATGTTGGTCATCATTGATAGATTCTCAAAATATGCCACATTCATCCCAACGCTGATAACCCACTTATTCTTCAAACATGTCGTGAAACAGTGAAGTGTTCCTGTGAACATCATTAAGATTCACTGGGACGTTCTAGACAGAATTTTTCAAAATGTTGGGCTCGACTTTAAACATCTCGTCGAGCTATAACCCACAAACTGATGGGAAAACATAATGTTTCAATAGCATGCTTGAAGAGTATCTGCGACACTTCATCGATGCAAGTCAGAAGAATTGGCTTTAGAAGTTGGATGTTGCCCAATATAGCTTCAACAGTCGGAAAAGCTCATCCACAGGAAAGACCCCATTTGAAAATTTTTGCGATCGACAACCCTTTATGCCTCACATCATAGACCTCCCCTATGCAGGAAAGAGCCTTCAAGCACATAACTTCAAAAAATAGTGGAAACAGTCCTCTGAAGTTGCTCACACGTGCTTAGAGAAAGCGTCAAGATGCATGAAGAAGTGGACTGATATGATGCATAGACCTCATGAGTTCCAAATAGGCGACCACGTATTAATTAAACTGCGGTCAAAACAGTTCCAATTTCGTTGCCAGCGAGACCAATGCCTAATGAGGAAATATGAAGGGCCAATTGAAGTGATCGAGAAAATCAAGAAAATCTCTTATCGGGTTTAGTTGTCTTCATGGATGAAGATCATCCATGTTAGCAATCTGAAACACTGCCACCCTGATCCTAATGATGAACAATGCAACATAGTGGAACGTCCATCGATCACAATGAAGAACATGGTTGAGAAAGAAGTCAAAGAAATTCTTGCTGAATGCATGCGCCGCATTGGATGACCAAGATGAGATGTACACGAGTTCTTAATGAAGTGGAAATACCTCCCAGATGAAGAGATTAGTTGGGAGCGCGCAGAAGACCTGAAGAATGTTGTTCAACAAATTGCTGAGTTGGAACAGAGTTGGTTGACAAGATCATCAACCAATTGAACGAGGGAGAATGTAATGGTTATACTCGTCTAGGGCATGTTGTCCATGGCTGCATGTTCAGGGCATGTGACCGCTCGCCCATTTGCATATACAAGGGTGCCAGTTGGCTTTTCATTTAGAATGCACTATATGTAGATAAGACTAATCATCATATCCTCATACCCAGAGTGGTATGCTATAAAGGCGTTGTTGTTTCTTATTTCTTTCTAGCCTACTACAATCTTTCTGTATTCAAATCATGCTTTTAAACGTTTGTAAAAACCTTTCCCTTTAAACCCGTTTTCTAAAACTCTTTTCTCCGAAATGGGGAAGAAGGTTGTGAGAGGCACTCGTTGTGCCATTGGCGATCTGAATCTGAATTGGCTGACTTGTTCTTGAGCAGGAACAAGTGTCGCACAACCATTAAGCGAAACCCCTAAAAGGGCGATTGTGACACTATGCGCCTAACTGATGTCTCAGATGCATCCAAAAACTTGAGTATAAGTTGAGAAGTTCATCTGGGCATCCAACTTGAAGGGTTATGCATCCAACCTAGCTGAGGAAGCTGGCTATATGCCTAACTAAGCAAACTATGCATCCAATAGGTCTCAAAAGGTCATCCCTATGCCCACTTATGCTGTTGATTATCGGAAGCCTAGTTTTACATCTGTTGGAGTTAGTAAGCTAAATTTAGAGCGAAGAAGGTATTCTAAGATTATTTTTAGCCCAAAACATGGGATTCTAAGTTAAATTTAGACAAATTCAGGTTCACAATCTAAGAGGAAACTAGGAAACTAGAAAGGCTTGAAGAAAAAGGAATCCATACCGGTAAACTGTGAGTAGTTTACTTTCAAATGTTTTGATTAAAGTCGCCTGATTCTGGAGTGCTGTTTCATTCTTTTCAATATACTGCTTTAGTAAGCTCTCCAGAGATGAAGATTACGGCGCCTGTGAACTGCTAGCTTGATTTTGCGATTGCCCGTTTGTTCGTAGGAAAAATCCTGGTGGTTCTTCTTTGCACCATGGGTTGAAAATTTTTTTGTTGATTTTTCCACACAAAATTGGGGTGGTTTCTCCATCTAGGGTTGTAAGTATTAGAGAAAGAATTATTCTTTAGGAAGTAAACAGATTGCAGATTCCTCGGACACTCTTCCATCGGATGGGCTTCTCCGTAAGTGGCATAGCTTGCGCTCGTTTGATTGATTGCGTTGACTTGCCCTCGATACGTTCCCCGGCTATTTATTGCGATGTCCTGTATTAGATTCATCATCGCATTCATTTGGTTTTGTAGGGATGCGATGGCCTCATTACTTGTGTCACCTCTCGAATTCTAAGTTGCTGATCGCTTTCCCTTCAGTTTTCGTGATTCTTAAAAATGCGATCAAGTATATTTTCAGCCTCGTCATATGTTTTGTCAAGCAGACTTCTAGCTGTTGCCGCATTAGCAGCCGTCTGCGATGCAGGATTCAAATCGTGATAAAAGATTTCCATTTGGAGACAATGAGGTAAGCCATTGTGCGAACAGTCTCGCACCAGTCTTTTAAACCTCGCCCAGGTGTCACTGAGCGATTCGTCAATATCCTGTTCAAAATTTATAATCATCTTCGTCCTTCTCGTGTTCTCTGTCGGGGGAAGTACTTTTCATGAACTTCTCAACTACTTGTTCCCAAGACGTTATCTCCCCTGGTTCGAGAGAATAGGCCCACTTTCTTGCTTGGTCGCACAATCAAAATGGGAACAATGTTAGTCAAACCTCCTCAGCTGAGATATTTAGGAATACAAAAGTATTGCAGATTTCAATAAAACTCCGAAGATGAGCGTACAGATCCTCGCCACGCCTTCCACCAAACTTTTTGGTAGTCTAAATCATCTGCAGCATAACTAGCTTCATCTCGAACCTCAATCCGTCCAAGGCTGGCCTCATGATTTCTGGGGAGAAATCATAGAGGTTGGGTGATGCATAGTCCCGAATGGGTCTATTGCGGTCGTTCGCCAAGAGAATGGGGTTTGCCATGATATTATTTGCGTTTGCTGCTCTGTCTTTCGGTTGTTCCACCATGTTGAGATTTCTCTCTTGCTATTGTCGGCGGTTGTTTCTTCTTCTTCTTCGGACAGTTCTTTCAATCTCTGGGTCGTAATTAGGCTTAGGAACTTGTCCTTCGCTCATACGACACCCGCTTCTTCCCGTACCAAAGGAGAGACAGTGCACAGAGGTTGAAAGCTACAAAGAAAATCAAAAAGTTACTGTTAGCGCAATATGTACTGCCGTAGTCCACGACAACGGTGCCAAAAACTTTATGCGTTGTGAATGTGATGAAATTATGGTGTGAAATTATGGTGGTGGATTATGCGTTGCACATGCAAGTTTTCCTAGTAAAATCCAAGTATAAATCCTACTAGGTTTCCTGGTAAGTCCAGGGTCGAACACAGGGACTACTGAGTTACTTATGCGAGGTAAATTTTGACTCCTTTGCGGTTTAAAAAACAATAAGTTGGTTAGTATGTTGTTTAAAGTATAAATCCTATGCAGCAAAATTGGGTAAAGCAAAAATTACAATGAGTATGCGGGGAACAGGTTGAGAAGGGATTTAGCTAACACTTCCTAAGATTGCATTTAAGTTATGAAATCATGCTACACACACAACAACATGTCATCTCTCAATGAAAATGCCATAGTTCCTATTTCTAAGACGCATGCGATGTATCCGATAATGTCTATAGGACTTATGTCTAAGCCTCTATTCTTGTTTATGCAATGATGAATGATACAGACATACACAAGGTGACCGCATCGATGCATGATAGCAAACAGAACTTATTTCTAAGTCTCTATCTTTTGCTTGTTCTAATCTGACTCTCTCAACCCTAGATTCTATCCTGACTCTCTTAAGTCTAGGTTCTTTCTTTAGACTACTATCTCAAGTATCTTTAAAGGGTGAAGGACGCATACATAAGATAAGATGATCGCATAAAATGAAGATCTTAGGTCATGCTAGCTAAGTGCTTCTCAACCCATTCAGAAATTTAGCTACTCATGTGAAATGTGAAGAGATTGAACAGATGTTGAGATGCAAATTCCATTTTATAAATAAAGTCAGAATACAAAACGACAATGGAAAGTGGGGATAGGAAGCCTGGTAGTAATGTCTTGCTTCCCGAGGCTTTTACACTATGTTTTACTCTACTCTGCCCAAAAGAATGTTCTTGCTTTTGCAAATTTCGACCCTCTCTCCGTTTACAGTGCCTTACAGCAATCTTTCGAGCTACCCAGGAGTGATCTCTCAACGTCTTCTTCTTTTCACTCGCCTCTGCCTTCTAAGTATAAGAATTACAGACTAATGGCTATCTATGATCTATCTTCTATGTATATGGCGAACTGTGTATATTTCAAAGTAGTACTATTTTTTTCGAACTGCTTTGACGATGGTGGCCTTCGGTATTTATAAAGCTCAAGGTGAAGAAGCTTTTCTCTCAAATGATTGCAATGATAGAAGGTCATTAAATCTCTATCTGATGCGCCGATTAATGGTCACCGAAAAGTTGAATGTACTTGCTACAGTGTGTCGTTCACGGCTTGTCAACTAAATTCGGATTCGACCGTCATCAACTTTCTATCCCATCATGATTTATTAGGCTTTCACCTTGATGCGCAGTCTTTATGCAACCACCTTCTTGAGCAGATCTTCGCGAGCGCGTACGATCCCATAGCTTTGCGGTCGCAATCTTCTAATGCGCTCGGGCGCCGAATTCCTTGGATCGCAATTTTATTTGCGCCAACGCATTTTCCTACACAAAATAAGTATATTAGCTGCTTTAATGCGATGGGTGCATGCGATCGCAATATTCTAAACTTAATGCTTTTAGACACGATTTTGGATATTTTTACCATCGCATTCCCACATTATTTTACATCCTTGCATTGTAATAACGTGCATTTCTGTCTGTTATCAATAACTCGTAAGGTGTTTCTGAAATACTTTTCAAGGGAACTATGTTCAATATATACACCGTAGTCTTTACTGCGTAAAGCCAAAAGGAACTTGGCAACTAAGCATAACTCATCATAGAACGAACCATGTCCAACAGTGTTCTATTTCTCCTTTCTGCAACACCATTTTGTTGAGGTGTGCCAGGTGCTGTGAGTTGTGACTAAATTTCGTGTTCTATCAAATAGTCCTGGAATTTTAAGCTCATGTACTCACCACCTCGATCTAATTGAAGTGTTTCAATCTTTTTACCTAATTGGTTCTCAACCTCTGTCTTATATTCCTTGAACTTTTCAAGTGTATAACACTTATGATATATTAGGTAAATGTAGCCATACCTTGAATAATCATCGATGAAGCTAATGAAATATTCATACTCTCCTCTCGCTTTAACATTTGTCAGACCACAAAGGTCTGAATGTACCAGGTCTAAGGGTTCATTGGCTCTAAGACCTTTTCAAGTAAAAGATCTTTTGGTCATCTTACCCTCAAGACAAGATTCACATAGCGGTAAAGAACTATTTTCTAACTGGTTTAGAAGTCCACTAATAACCAATCTCCCAATCCTATTGAGATTAATGTGACCTATTTTGGGCTGTATGTCATAAAACTCGCAGTTTGTAATGTTAAAAATATTCTATTATCAATAAAGATGTTATTATGTTTATTCAATAAAACTGTTATTAAATATGTGAATTCCACTTGTAAAGTCTAAATCCAATAAACTAAAGATCCATGACTATTATTTGAATACATGAACTTTATATGGAGACATAAGAGTGGATCAATTTCAATAAATAACAAAAACGGTCTACATTATATGAATAAGGTCGGGTACCTTATTCTGGTAACACTATCGATGCGGCCAACTTTGTAGTTATTACAATTTGTTGTAAAGTGCTACAAACGAAGTGATCCTGATTCATTCATGTATTAACATGAGAAGCGGGGACGTCCTATGCCAAGTTGGCATAAGATTGGTGAAGGATCTCATATCTAAGAGTTCCATGAGTACGTTCGGATCGCTCCGATCTCACAGTGACCGAAATACAACAAAATACATTCAACATGCAGATATACAAACAAACCTTAATTAACGGCATGCTAATGAACAAGAAAATAACAAGGGAAATAATTCCATACCAGTTGAAGACGTTCTTCAAGCTTCAGCACTCCCAACAGCGGAACCCTCCAAACGATCTACCAAACGCCCAACAGCAGTGTCAACAAAAGCAGGACAAACAACCGTACGAACACGAACGTCGTGGGGACGACACCACCACTAAAGAGCCCTGGGTATTCTCGGAGTGAAAACCAAAAGGGTGGGCTTTGGTGAATTTGGTAGAGGAAGGAGGGAACACAAATCGTGTAGGCGATAAGCAATTGGGAGGGAAAAAGCAGCATCGCATAGCAGAAATGCTTATCGTTTAGGAGATGCTACACGATCGTGTAAGATTTACAGACGATCGTTTAGGAAAAGGTACATGATCGTTTAGTAAAACTGGCAACATATACGATCGTTTAGAGAAGCTATCCGTCGTGTAGGAAATAGCGTGCAATCGTTTAGGCGTGAAATAGACGATCGTTTAGGCGGAGAAGAGCTTTCGTATAGCCTCTCGATTTTCTTATGCATCGCTTAGAATTTTACGAACGTGCTCCTTCTTTCTTTTCTTTGGGACAACGAATCATAATGAAACAATTTCATTTTATTTTATTTCAATCGGTTACAATAACCGACGTTGCCCCACTAACCTACGTCCAAACGTGATAATTGGCTTAATTATCATATAATTAACCAATTAATTAATTAATAAATATAATCACATATATATTTATTATCCTATAGTTTGATATCACATATCTACTATAGTATTTTCTCCTCTACTTGATATAAATAATATTTATTATCTAATTTTCCTCCAAAATAATGTATCTCATACATTTAGCCAATTATATCATATATAATCAACTTGTCCAATTATATCATATATAGTCGAACTTCCTCTTGTCAATTTGAACATTTCAAATTAACCCAAATACTGGTTCTCGACTTTATCCAAGCTACCCAGGGGATCTAATGGACCTGTGGCTCGAAGCTCCAACGGTTCGTGAATAGTTAACTAAATTCTTTAGCCACGAGATCCACCATCCGTTAACTATCAGGCATTCCACTAAAGACCAACAGCTAAACTTTTCCTTCCACATATTTCTGTGTCCATCGGATATAACCAATCATGAGTACGATGACCCTTCACAAATGCTCGTAAGTACAGTAGGCATAGTTACCGTTATGCCCCTGTAGTTACATCTCACTCCTTAAGTACCACTGATTCCTCTAATGAACAACACAACATAGTCCAACTATGTGTTAACAACTCTCGGGCCAAGAGAAGGTGTGTGGCGCCACATCGTTCATGCCTCGGAATAAGCCCTTAAGGGAGCTATCTATCTACTTACCCCTACATCGAGGAATAAGTGAATTCCATCTTGTGTAGTTGAGTTCCCAGCTCCCAAATTAGACGAATCCCCAAAATGGTAGGTTTGAATCGGCGGCCTGGCCGCTCGCACCCATACAAATCAAAGGATCGCCCTCAATGGCAGAAGTTCCCAACTCACTCGGGATTGAGGTCATGTTATCTATGGTGTCATTCTAGTGAAGTGAAGTCTTTGTCATGAATGGTGTTATATAACGAGACGTTAACACTTCATGGTCAGGTCTTATACAAACTCTTTGTATAGGACGCCCCTCCTCGCATGTCCCCAACACAAATGATTAGGATCAGACCATCTGTGATAAGTCACAACACTTGTTACCATTCCACAAAGCAGGCCGCATTCGTAGCATTACCAGGATAAGGTTTCCCTCCTATATCCATATACTACAGACCTTTTGGTTATCACTCAAGACATGATCTATTTGTATGTCACCACATACATGCTTGAGTCACATACAAATAACCAGGAATTTTATGTTTATTGGTTTGTGGTAAAACAAATAAAACAAGCAACTGAGCAAAATACAAGTTGTGAAGTAAATATCATATATTAACAACACAAGCGTTCGTACAAATTGTTTACAAACTATAAGACACGAGACTTTAGGGCATCAACCCTAACAATTAGACCTAGAATTAAGTCATTCTTACTTTATAACACTGTTTATTGTTTAAGACTGACTATTTTAAAGCGATGACCTAGGTAGCTTGACCTTAATCTTGAACTAACTATGAACTCCTGTTTATTTGGAATTATCCTTAAATATGCATGGGTGAAAATTGGCTCCAACGCAACGGCTAAAAAAGCCTCCCATTTCAGAGGTCAGGTAGATAGCTACAGACGTAGGGTGCAAGATGGAATTCACTCCTACCCGCTTTTAAGGATAGTAGAAAGGTTGTTCCCTTAAGTGTTGACTCCGAGTCTTGAAAAAGGGGCCTTACCCTCTCATTGGCCCGAGAAGAACTCGATTTACTGATTGGATACAAACCAATTATTCATTAAAGGATCAGTGGGACTTAAGAAATAAGATGTAATCTCGGGTGTAAAAAATCTTTTGACCCAACCGTTATTATGAATAACCTGTAAAGGGTTGACTTGCTAATCATGGTTATATCGAGTAGACATAATATATTTACAGTGACAGGAGTGCAATTGCGGGGCTTTAGTGGAGTAACCCGATAGTTAACGAATGGTGGTTAATTAGGTTAAAGAGTTTAGCCGGTTAATCACAGATCGTTGGAGCCCATGATCTGTAGGTCCATGACGTCCTCCAACTACTCATATCGGACTAAACTTAGAACAGTGTGACGAACGAATTTGAAGTGTTCAAATTTGATTTTTGGAGTAAAGCATTAAATATATACGATATATTTAACCTAATTTTTAATTATTAATTAAACATAAAGATAGAGAAAATAAGAGATATTTAAATAAGATTTAAATATCAAGATTATGTATAGAGATTCATATAAATTAGCATTAGTGTTAGATTAATATTAAATTAAATTAATTAAATTTTTTAATCAATTATTTAATATTAATTTAATTTTAAAATTGATTACTAAATTTAATTTTTGAAATTAAATGGATTTGGTCAAAATTGCATTAAAAGTCAAATTGTTGACTAGGTAAAAAATGCAATGGAAGTCAAATTGTTGACTTTTGATTTTTGAAAGTCAAAAAGTCAAATTTGTTGACTTTGAACTTTGAGAGTAAAACTTTGATAAAATTAGTAAAAAGATCCAACATTTGTGAGTGGGAAATGCCAACTTTTGCATCGCTAAGTGTTGTCTTCATTTGAAGACATTTGTCCCACTAAATCTCACTTTGAGTTAGTGGATTTTTTAGTGTCAAATTCTCATCAAACTCAAAATTGCTTGTTTTCATGTAATTGTCTTTAAAAGGGAGTGTTTAATGCTTTTGAAGAACTATTGGCCATAGTGGAAATGGATGAGATTATGAGATAATCTCATTCCAATTTTCTCTCAAAGTTTTAGCTTTTTCTTCTCCAAAATTAGCCACTCACTGGATCCCACTATCCCATTCAAAGACCAAAGAATAGTCGGGAAGACTCTCGTGGTGGTCTACGAATCGTTCATGAGGAGATTGGAGCTGATTTGGAGAAGATTCAAAGACTACAAAGGTTGTATTCTTTTCCCCCTTTTCTTGTATTATTGCATACATGCTTATCTTTATAATTAATCTAATTAGAGCACTTTAGATCCGTTTTTCTTTCGCTGCGCATGTGTTCATTCCATCAAGTGTCGAATCTCATATTCCAGGATCGAGATGTTTGTTTTAACCCATAAATGGATCTTTTAAGCTTACAAATCTTTTGCTCTTGACCATGTTCAATAAACCCCTCTGGTTGAGACATATAGATACTCTTTTCAAGATAGCCATTTAGAAAAGCTGTCTTGACATCCATTTTCTAGATTTCATAATCATACAAAGTAGCGATAGATAAAAGTATTCTAATAGATTTGATCATGGCAATCGGAGAGAAGGTTTCTTCGTAGTCCATCCTCTCTCTTTGGGTAAACCCTTTTTCCATGAGTCTTGCTTTGTAGGTCTATACCTTACCAGCTTGGTTTCGTTTTCTCTTGTAGATCCATTTGCAACCAATAGCTTTTACCCCTTCTGGTTGATCTACAAGTTCCCAGACTGAATTGAAGTACATTGACTCCATTTTGAGGTCCATAGATTTTATCCATTAGTCTTTATCCACATCTTCCATTGCTGTTTAAAAGTCAATGAATCCTCTAAGCCACCATCAGGTATGATGACCTGAGTTTCCGTTAAACCCATGCTTACTAGCTCTGACCATTGCCGCCTATAGATATGTGGGGTAGTAATAGAAGAGTCATTGTCCTGTTCCCCGGGCTTTCCCCCTTCTCGAATCCCGGCCCCACTAACCAATTAATTACGTTACGACCCTAGCTGTCCCGCATTCACTTACAGGCAACATGTGAACTGTGACACATGTAATGGCCAGGCTGATGAACAACTATCCCACTACGTAAAGGCATTATCAACTCTTGAGAAAGATGTGAAGTACCAATTTCATCAACAATTTTGTTGAAGGACCAGCTTGATCAACAACTCTTGTTATAGTTTCTCTAGGTATCTCTCTTAATACCAACTTATTACGAGGTTGATGATTCTTGATGTGGTCTTCCTCAAGGAATGTTGCATTTATCGATACAAATACTTTATCTTCCTTAGAATCATAAAAATAACCACCTTTTGTCTCTTTAGGATAGCCTATAAATATGCATACTTTTGAACGACGTTCCAATTTCTTTGAATTCTGCACCAACACATGTGTTGGGCATCCTCAAATTCTGAAGTGACGTAAACTACCTTTTTTTCCTCTCCATAACTCGTAAGGTGTTTCTGAAACACTTTCCGAGGGAATCATGTTCAAAATATATACTGCATGTTCCCAAAAAGAACTAGGCAACTGAGCATAACTCATCATAGAAAGAACCATATCCAATAGGGTTCTATTTCTCCTTTCTGCAACACCATTCTATTGAGGTGTGCTAGGTGCTATGATTTGAGACTAAATACCATATTTTATTAAATAGTCCAGGAATTTTAAGTCCATATACTCATCACCTCGATCTAATCGAAGTGTTTTGATATTTTTACCTAATTGGTTCTCAACCTCTACCTTACATTCCTTGAAATTTTCAAGTATTTTAAACTTATGATGCAATAGGTAAATATAGTCATATCTTGAATAATCATCTACAAAGCTGATGAAATATTCATACCCTCCTCGGGCTTTAGCATTCATCGGACCACAGAGGTCTGAATGTACTAGCTCTAAGGGTTTTTTGGCTCTAAGATCTTTTCTTGTAAAAGATCTTTTGGTCATCATACCCTCAAGACAAGATCACATGGTGATAGAGAGTTATCTTCTAACTAATTTAGAAATCCACTCTTAACCAATCTCCTAATCCTATTGAGATTAATGTAATCTAGTTTTAAGTGCCAAGGATAGACATTAAGAGAAATTTTTCATTTCTTGTTTTGAGTTTCAGATGTTTTAAACATTTTTATATTTAAAACAGCTTTACCTCAGTCGGTTTTAACACATACAAGTTATTTTCCAGTTTTGCAGAACATATTTTTATACCTTTTGAAATAATGAACACTTCATTATATTCAAAAGAGACTTTATACTTTTGTTCTAGCAAACATGAGATAGATATTAAATTCCTCCTCATGGATGGAATGTAATAAACATTTTCACATAAAATGAATCTATCTTCAATAAATAACCTCATATCTCCCACTGCTTTAGCTAAAACAACCTCCCCGTTCCCTACCTTAAAAGTTGTTTCACCTTCTATAAGCTGTCTCCAGAAACTTGTTTCCTGAACCCAAACACATATATGGTTCACGGCACCTAAATTTAATATTCAGGTTAATTTATCATTTTCCACTAAACATGTCTTAATGACAAGCAAATCATATTTACTTTGTTGTACTTCTTTTGATTCCTCATCTATGACATTCAGTACCTTTTGATTTATAGATGAGTTAGGAGATAGAGGACATTCCTTTGTTAAAACAAATTTTAAATCGTCATCTGCTAGTATTATGCTTATATTTGATGTTGAATAATTAAGACCGTTATTTTTATTGAAAGTGAGTGATTTTGAAGAAGTCGACATGCTGAAATTATAAAAAAAATCAATTAGTAAATTGCTTTCTAAATCCAATTCAATTTTTTCAAATAATGTACCCAAATTTCATTATTTATTTGCAACGATACTTTAGTGAGTCATAATAGATACTACCGAGGGGCAATCAAATACTTTTTAACTGAAGCAGGACAATCTTGACTAAATACTATCTCCAGAATAACTCTTATTTCTATAGTCATTTAGTTACCATTTTCGGTCAAGAACTTGTTAACACTTAATAACTCTTGTAACCCTCCATTTTCAGAATTCAAAGGTTAGCCCCAACGATGCTATTGAATTGGAGAGTCAAGGTTGGGAATCAACCTAATAAATCCTATTCATTTCTGGAGTTTGAATTGTTCTAAATCATATGTTACAACCCTCCGAGGGGATAACCGTCGTAAAATGACTAGCTTATGTTGCCTAAAAATGACAAGCAGATGCAACATAGGAATCTCACGGTCTAAATTAATGGAAGAGACCGCAAGACATGTTGACACATATCCTTCACCCACTTACTATGAACTACTTCCCTTATTCACCTTGCTATTGACCCACGCAAACACTTTCCTAATGGAGGTCACTCCCAGGGTGACACGAAGCCGAGCATAAATCTCACGGTATGAACTCTTAGGGATGTGAGAGATTAAGAATAACATATTATATAGGTTTAATCTTCCACTGAAGTGTTCTATTTGTTTGGGTAAAATTTACTCAAGTTTATTTTGGCTAATTAACAACCTAGGTGATCTTCCAGATATAACTTTTATATTTGGATTTAACCTACGATGTCTTGGTGATAAACCAGTTTTAAAACCTTACATCGTTCACGCATGCTCATAAAACCAGGATAACAACGCTCAATTATTCAGTCATAATCCCCAGGTAGGAGGTGTTCCATAAAACGTCAACTTAAATACCTCCAACCTTAGACAGGACTATATACCGGTTGAGTTTGTAACCATAATTTAATAAGATAACGACCTATTTTAACTATTAAAGCAAGTTGTTATTTATTAACCTATGTGAGCATGCATCTTCTCTTTGTAATAGATTTTAAATGTCTAATCCAATTTTGTAACAACTTATAACACAATAGACATGCTATTCATCCATAACATACATTAAGCATTTCAGGATTTAATATAACACCTTATATTAAAAACTTGAAACCCTAAACATGCATACTATATATTATAACTCTTTATAACATACTTTCAATGCATGCAATATGCTTCCTATGGTGAGATTTTAAATCTACAGGCATACTATATGCCGATACAAGATTAATTTAATTATAACATACATTCAAAATGTATAAATAATTAAACACATAATGATATGAACCAGTTTTGGCATTATAAGCAAGCAAAAAAACTAAATTATTACAATAATACTAAAAAACTCCTTCAAAGTGCTTCTAGTCTTCACAAATCGACTCGAATCAGATCCGAATCGCTTGAACTGGACCTTCAAAGGACCAAAATTGGTTGAATCGGCCAAAATCGGGCAAAACCGGACCATCATGAACTGAACAAGCCAAAACGATTCACCTTCAAACCGACTGAGTTGTGCGTGTGCGTTTCTGGATAGGATCAAGCACAACGTTGCAACGCTTCAAGATAGTGTTGCAACACATCGGGTTGCTCTTCATTTCCTGGGCTGAATGATGAACAACATTGCAACGCTCTAAGGGCAGCATTGCAACGCTGTCTGGCAGTAGCTTGAAACTCAATTTTCTACAGCTGACCTCTCTTGCTTCTTTCTTTAATTACAGCCTAATTACAACTCTATTGATTCTAACAAATTTACAGACTCTTAATCACACATTAAGGCCCATAAACAAAGAGCCAATTGCAACAATTAACACTTAATTTAAGAGAATTTAAAAGTCAAAACTAAAAATATCTATATCAGTCACCATTTTCATACAACCTATGAAAATCGCCCACCAAGCTAAAATTACCTTGAATTGAGTGCAAATCATGCTGTGATACCAATTGTAGGAGTTAACATGCAATTAGCATAAGAAATTAGGATCATTAAGCACTCTAATTCATCAATTTTAGCAATTAAGACAACATGCTCATAGAATAATAATGAGGGTTTTATCATACCTTTGTAGAACTCTTCAATTCAACAAATCCAGCTCAAATCTCCTCAGCAAATCCTTGTAGACCACTATTTTATCTTCCCTACTATTCTCTTGGATCTTAGATTTTTGGAAATCAAAATGAGTTCTAATAGAAGGAATTTTGTGAGAGGAGAAGATTGTTTTTAGGTGTTTAGGTGAAGAACCCTTCTTCTCCCAACCAGCAAAAACTCAGCTGTAATTCAATTGCATAGCCATTCTCTCAGCTCAATCTTGTTACTTTTAATTAGATTCAGCGTGCATATCCTTTCCTTCTAAATTTAACACCTCAAATTGCACAAATTGGAAGCAAGAAGAAAGGTAGAATTCAATCATGGAGAAAGTAAGGAAAACCCACTTTCTTCCATTTTTGAATTAATTGAATAATAATTAAATATAAATTTGATTTGAAATTAAAATTAAAATTCAAAATTAATTAATTTAATTTAATTTAATTTTTAATCAAAATTAATTCTAATAATTAATTTTGAATAAAGCCCATTTTAGTTAAATTATTTAATTAATTTGAAATTAGATATCAAATATCAAATTATACAACCACCGATTCCCAATACATGAAT